>NC_141143.1:23245124-23330124 GCF_053477565.2 Lygodium microphyllum | reverse complement strand
TCTGCAGTATTTAATGATTCAGCCTTGTAGGCCTTACTTGAGGAATACAATGATCTATTTCAGATACCTATAGCCGTCCCTCTTAAGAGACAAGTAGACCACTAACTTGACTTAAAGCCCCATTTCAAGCTAGTAAACAAGCCCTCTTTACAGACTCTCCAAGTGTGAGCATGAAGAGGTTGCAAAGCAAGTCAAGGAGTTATTAGAGATGGGTTTCATTGAACTGAGTCCTTCCCCCTATGCATCCCCTATCTTGTTAGTCAAGTAGAACGATGGCTCCTTTCGCATGTGCATTGACTACAGAGACTTGAACAAAATCAGGGTGAAGAACTGCTACCCCATCCCATGGATTGACGACTTGCTGGATGAGTTGAAAGGGGCATGCTTTTTCACTAAGATTGACTTGGGCTCTGGCTACCATTAGATTCATATGAGGGAGGGAGATGAGATCAAAATGGCCTTTAGGGCTGATCGTGGACTTTATCATTTTCTACTGATGCCTTTTGGATTGACTAACGCCCCCGCCACATTTCAGAGCCTCATGAACAAATTCCTACAACCCTTTTTGTTCAACTTTGTGCTCGTTTTCTATGATGACATTCTCATTTACAACAAGTCATCCAAGGAGCACTTGACACATGTTAGAAGGGTGTTTGACATATTGAGAGAGCATCAACTCTTTGCTAAGGAGAGCAAATGCACCTTCATGTACACATCTGTGGAGTACTTGGGACACATTGTGAGTAAAAACACCATACATATTGACTCGAAGAAGGTGCAATGTGTTAGAGACTGACCCACTCCTTCGACCACCACTTCCTTGCGTGGCTTCATTGATCTCTCTTCATTTTATAGACGCTTCATTAAGCACTATGCCACCATTGCAACACCTTTGACTGATCGCTTAAAAAATGAGTCATTCTTTTGGGATGCCACTGCGGATCACAGCTTCAAACAATTAAAGGACATGCTCACTTTAGCCCCCATCCTTGTTTGCCCTGACTTCTCTAAGCTGTTTACCATTCATTGTGATGCCCATGGCCAGGGTATTGGTGTAGTATTGTTGCAAGAGCATGGTGTGATTGCATTTGAGAGCCGCAAACTTGATGAGAAGGAGATGCAAATGAATGTGTATGACTAGGAGATATTGGCCATCCTCCATGTCATCAAGAAATGGCACCACTATTTGTATGGCAACTGCTTCCAGGTGAAAAGCAACCACTGAGTCCTTCAGTACTTCTTGACTCAGTCCAATTTGATTCCTAAGGAAAGACAATGGGTGGCAACCTAACAAAACTATGACTTTGACATTTCGCACACTTGGGGCAAGGATAATATTGTAACTGATTCACTTTCTCAAATGTGGGCATACAGAGTATCCTCTATCTTTGAATTGCATAGTGATTGGATTCAAGAGCTTCAAGAGGCTTACTTGTTTAGATGATCACTTCAACCACATATTTCGAAAATTATTGCATGGGATCATGGCTAAAAACTCCCAATATCAAGTCAAGCCTATCCTTATTTGGTCCCATGGCAAGATTGTCATCCCCTACATCCCCCCCTTCATATAGAAGATCATGGAAGAGATGCATTCTTGCCCCATTGCTGATCACTTGGGTGTTTACAAAACATATGATAGGATTGCCAAGAGTTTTCATTGGAAAGGCTTATGGAGGTATGTCAAGGGCTTTGCGACCAAATGTGTTCCATGCCAATAGAACAAGGATAGTACACTCAAGCTTGTTGGTCTCTTACAACCTCTCCCTATCACTGAAGGGAAATGGACTCACATCACAATGGACTTTATCACTCGCCTTCCCGCGACCAAGAAAGGGTGGAATATTATCTATGTGGTAGTTGATTATCTCACCAAAGCTACCCACTTTATCCCCACTAAGACCCAATACACTGCCTCTTAAGTGGTTACTTAGTCGATGGAAAATGTCTTCAAGTTGCATGGCTTGCTTCACAAGTCATAGTACATGATCAGGATGCAAAGTTTATGAGCAACTTCTGGTAGACAATTTTCACCTCCATGGGGACCAAGCTTGTTCCATCCACTGCATACCACCCTCAAACTGATGGCCAGACTGAAAGAGTGAACAAATGGCTTGAGACGTATTTGAGGCACTTTTTCCATGATGTACAAGACAGTTGGGATACGTGGCTCGACTTGGCTGAATTTGCATATAATAACTCCATGCACTCTAGCATTGGAGTTTCCCCTTTTGAGGCCTTATATGGGTATAAGGTTCCCCTCCCCACAGTCTTCTTTAATGATAAGATCAATCCTCAAAGCCAGATTGAGTTGAATCACATGCAAGATTTACTTCAACAATGTAAAATGAACCTTCAAAAGGCCCAAACACACATGAAAATCTATGCTGATGAGAAACAAAGGCATTTGGAATTACAAGAAGGGGAATTGGTTGTTTTAAAAGTGCCTAAGTTCCACTACTCGACTCTCAAAGAGGGGAAGCTGGCCCAACGCTTCTATGGCCCATACCGGATCCTGCAGCGAGTTGGTGAGTTGGCCTACCGCTTAGAACTTTCCCCTACCACCAAAATCCATAATGTGTTTCATGTCAGCCAAATGAAAACCTTTGTAGGATCCTTAATGGACTATGTGGAAGAACTTCCTCCCATAGATGAAGAAGGCATCACTCAATATATCTCTAAAGTAATCATTGGGCAATGAGATAAACACTTATGATCCTGATCCATTAAGGAATACCTCATCAAATGGAAAGGCCTACCCATAGAAGAAACCTCTTGGCACCCAAAAACCATTGTCAATGAATTCCCCTATCTCC
Organism: Lygodium microphyllum; assembly: GCF_053477565.2. NCBI lineage: Eukaryota > Viridiplantae > Streptophyta > Polypodiopsida > Schizaeales > Lygodiaceae > Lygodium > Lygodium microphyllum. The sequence continues at coordinate 23,327,308 of NC_141143.1, read as the reverse complement.
ATGAGGCCCAATAGCTAGAAGACTAGCCTGTCATGCCCCAATGGACCACCCTCTTCCTACGGACTACACAATGTTTTAGAACAATTTTGCACTTATTCAAATCTCAAGCATGTGCATCTTACATAGATTGAAATTACTTTTCATAAGCTTCGTTTTGATATGTGGTATGCCCTATTTGGAGCAGCCTATCAAAAGTTATGACATGTTTACTTTAGCAAGTCGATCCTTACTGAAAGCAGGTCATGCAGACTGCATCCAGATGGCTGGCCAAAAAGGTAAAAGAAAGGCGTGAGAGGAACTCTAGAGGGAGATTTGAGTCTCCTGAACTCCCGGCGCCTCTGGTGGGTGCTGCATTTTCTAGTGCTTGAGGGTGCTCTGGTGTCATGTAATGCTTATGGGCTGTTGATCAGATCCAAACAGCTCTGATCTTGTGATTTCTACAAATTCATCAATAGCCTTGTCTTCTATGATGCTATCTTCTACATCAAGCTTGAGTCATTCTGTCATGCTTTGTTGTAATTTAGCTACTCCTTTTGCTACATCTTTAGCAGCTGCAAGCACTTGATGTTCAAGGAAATCCCTTAAAACATTGGAACTCAATAACAATAGTACAAAATTGAAGGAACCATGATACATATAATGGCCATGTTCTGTAGTAGTAGCTCACAGAGTTGTCATTTATTAAGAAGCTTCAACAATAGTTTTTCATTTATTAGAAGAAAAAAGTTCCAATCACTACCTGAGTTGGACTTAGTACTCTTAATGGACCTGCAATTGTTGCTTCTATTACATGACCATCTGGCCCTACCATGGACATACTGAGTCCACAAGTTATTCTTAACTTGTTTTTAAATAGTATTTAAACTTAAATGGAAAGGAACACAGAAAAGCCTAATGAAATAGCATACCTCTCCGAAGCTTTTGGACTTGAACAAGAAGTTCCACTAGGCTAGGAGTCGAGAGAGCTCTGTGGTGTATGATGATCCTTGACTGATGTCCGACCAGGCTGAATTGTGAATCTTCGCCTTCCTCCGAACTTGCTGGGATGAATAGTTACACCTATCTTGATTCAAAAGAAGGAAAATTTAAATCTCCACCCATCTTGATTCAAAAGAATGAAAACTTAAATCTTTTGATTCACCTCATCATTTTTCAGAATGGTCTCTGTAACCTTGGACTGTGCCCAATGCGGCAACCAGGACACACTGAACTTGAATGCAAAAGTTGTACTGCTTACAAGCTGAGGTCCATATAGTAACAAGAGTACCAGAAGCATCCAATTCTTGTGTTTGATACTTGTCACATCTTATGGCAGTTGCAGAAGTTTCAAATCAGAGCTCTTTTCTGTAAAAAAAAAAGTTTGCATGCCTGGGTGTATTCCTTGCTGTAGCCCCTCTTCTGTAAAGCATTGTCACTACTACTACTATTATGATACGAACCTACCTCTGCATAGGCCTACAATTTTACTATTATTGTTGCACTAAACTTTCAATCTTCCCCAGGACATGGCATGATCTCTCCTACTCCTTACGGCATCCCACCCTGTAATTTTTGCTCGACGGTCTAGTCCTTCACTATTAATGTTGCCTACATATCTATAGCTGCTTCTTTCCTTTCATGATAGATACATTTTGACTTCTCATTGCTAGTGGCAATACCTAGTGACCTTCAAACTAGATATCTAGACATGTGATTACTCTACTACTACCCACAAGGGTTGATGTATACAAAGCCTTTGCTCATATAAATGCTCAAAGACCTACTGCAATACACAGATTCATTGCTGTAAACATGATCTTAGTTGCTCTTAATTCAAATTTTTAAACCTGCAGTTTGTGAAAAATTCCGAGGCAACAAGATGGTGGAGAGCTTCACCTCCTTGATCCCTCACCCTCAGACACTCACTCCCTCACACTCTCACACTCCCTCTCTCGAGCACACACAAGAAAGAAAAGAGAAGAAGAAGAATCTCTTGTTGTTACACACCAAAGAATGAGCTTTCACTCACTTTTTGAACTTTATATACATTCCCTAAAATCCCACAAGCTGCCATCCCCTTTTTACATGATCGGCCATTAAGGCATGGCCCTTTTTCCCATTCCCTTTTACTTGGCCTACTTAGAATTTCCGCAGGAGGGAGCGTGGCGCTCTTCTACAAAAATTTTGGGGTGCCTTTCACTTAAAAATGCGCTTCTGCATGTAGCTTGATTTTAGAGGCCATCCTTGCACCTCTGCTTGTTGTCCGTCCTGCTTCTTCCATTGCCTCTGTATTCTACTTCTTTTTCTTCTGTCTCGAGCTAGGGTTAACATTATCCCCCTCCTAGTATAGTACCAGTCCCATGGCACTAATTTGGAGTGGTAGGAAGGAGGAATGGGTATAGCCAAGGTGGATTTTTTTGAATGTGTATACAAGTCCTTGCAAGGGTGTGGACCAGCCCTTGAAATTGGAGATGAAGTTGGGATGGGTACCTCTTTGTTGTTGGCCATGAGGAAATTTGTTCTTTGGAATTGAATATCGTGTTGGATGGATCCCTACGTGAAGAGAGGCTAATGGGCGGATCCATCTTTAAAATTGAATATCGTGTTGGACTGATCCCTAGGTTGAGAGAGGCTGATGGGCGAATCCAGTTTTAAAATTGGATATGGTATTGGACGGATCCATCGTTTGGCCCTCTGCGGTTGCCTTCTCTTGCACTACTCCAAATTACCTTCTTCATTCACTTTTTGACTAGGGTTGCTTCGATCTGCTTCTACCTTAATTTGCGTGCATGGTGACATTGTCTCATAAGATGACCCCGTTCTTAAGTAGGTGCTAGTTCTAGGATACTTGCGATTTTGAGCTGGTGAAGATTCAATGAGACAGGACAGACATGTGAGTCGATGTCCATGGGGTCTCATGGAAAACTGGGCTTGGAAAGAAATGGATCATCCGGTTAAGGCGATGGAGGCTGGGAGTGCATTGCATGGATGATGGGGCCTCTGGAGCTGGTGGTTGGGGCCGTTGTTTATTCCTGAAAATAAAAGAAGGTGCACTACTTGGGGTTATGCTTGGTTTACCGTGTGGTGCATTGTGCTTGTGCTAATGGACTGCGAGTTGGGTCAAAGTCTGGGCATTGTCCCTCACTTGAGGACCCATATTGTGCATTAGGGAGGTGCAGTGCATGTAGCATAGGGTGATAGGTCTAACCATAAGGTGCTACCTCCCTAGGTATGCCCTACCCTTGATGCGACCTAAGCATGTGTAGTGGGGAATCAAAAGGGCTAGAGGGTTAGACATGGAGCCCCAGCCAACCGAGGCAACCGAACACGCCTAACTTGAGAACCCCTAGGTGTAGTGACTATGATCTATGTGCAACTCAATGTGTCTTCATGTGATTTCCTTTTCCATTTCCATTCCCTTTGTTCATCTTTTGTTTTGTACTTTCTTGACTGTTGTTTCTTTATTTTCTTTTTCTCTCTTATTGTTATTATTATCATTCTTCTTCTTCTTCTTCTTGGATAAGTTACATAGTCATGACAGAAGTTAGTCTTCGTCATTAGAGTGAGGCAGAGAAGGAGGCTTAATAGATTTGTTGAGGAATTGGCAGCTTTGGAGATACCCCTTGAGGTCTAGGAGGACTTGAAGGGTGGTGGAGAGGAATGGATGATTAGAGTGTGTGAAACGGATATCATTCATATCCTCTAGAAGAGCTAAGCAAAACACTAGTAGTAGAGCAACTCGCATCATTAGTCGAGCCATCCTGCAACTATTTATAGTATTAGGATCAAAATGGAGGATTGGTAAGCCATGCTCTTGCAGAGCGGGGTCTTGCCTAAGGAGTATCCTATAAGTAATTGATGGGACCACACTAGCCACACTTCATGCATACAATAGACACCTCCACCACCACCTAGCCTTAATGCAGTCCAGGAGCATCTGTAATAACTAAATGCACACTAGATACATCTGATATTGCGTTTGTAGTTGAATAAGAGTCCAACGGCACCTTTCCCAAAACCCCTCAAAAGGGGGTATCCCACACATATTGGCAATAAGTGCCACGTATCATAGACATAAGAGGCAACTCATCGGCTGATTGACGTGGTCCCATTGCAGCTCTTCTACATCTTGGGGATTGGCCCCTCAATGCACTGATTTTACGTAGAAACACATTTGCACAAGACTCCTCTCTTTGTCAGCGAGATCCATGAGATACCATCTTTCCTCAATAATAATCTCCCCAAAGAAACGAACGGCTAACCTATGGCAAGGGGAATCTCATACTCTCAAGAGTGGGTCAAGTATAATTCAAACAATTGCTATGCATTTTCAGGAGTTGATACCACATGTATGATTAATGCAATAGTGGATGTCTCTTCATGCACAAATAGTTATGTTTTGAAATTAGCATATGTGCTAGTACACAAACAATCTTTTCATGAATTCCAAGTAATACATAAAGGCTTCGTTGCAAGAATCTAGCACCAAGGCGAACCTTGTGCTACTAGATCCCTTATTTCCAAATAAGCCATTTTCTAAATGCTTTGCATAGAAAACCCAATTATAATTTGTATTATTTCATCCCTCAAACTGTTGCACAGTATCCTCCTCCCCCTCACCGTTTAAGTTTTGCTTTGTTGCATAGGTGTATAGAGGTTGTTTTGTCATGGTTTAATGTATAAACAACAATAAATCACACGCTGTGACAAAAAGATAGGGAAAGCTGAGACCAAAACTCATGCTTTGCCACTATCATACATCCACAACCACTTATTATATTTTTTCGTATTTTTTAAAGGCATATTTCTATTTTTTCTCTTATTTTTTCCATTTTTCTCTATTTTCTAATTAAAAAATTGATATATTTTCAGAGTTGTGGCTCTTGATTCTTAGAACAACAGAAATATAGATTTTATTAGCATTTTATCCCATGCGTATTGGTTTATCCCACCCGAAAACACCAAAAATCCCATTTTTCTCATAAAAACCATGTTTTACGGGTTTCTAGAAATGATTTCTAGCATTCGAACTTTATTTTTTCTGATTTTTTCATCATGCAAGCATAGAACAAACAGTAAATAACATGTCTACCAATTTGCACTCCATAAGAATAACATTGGCTTAATCAAATGTAAAAAAAAGCAAATTTCCTTTGTAAAATAGAATTACCAATTTTTTCCTTCTTTGCGGGTTTTAAAATCTGATGCAGGACTACAAATAAGCCCTCATTCAAGGCTCAGGCCACCTCCAAATAGCCAACTCTAGCCCTCCATCGATTCGGGAGTGATCCTATACCATGCTGGACAAGCGGTCTTCAGTCGATCTTCAATCTTCTTCATGGGCATGAACTACCTCTTAAGGGGAGAGAGAGGGAGGAGAGAGAAATATTAAAAAATGAGATTTTTAAATCCTCCATTAAAACAGGCAAGCTTGTAGCCATCCTGTTCCTGTCCCTACCTTGATCGAGAATCTCCCTTTCTCTCTCTAGAGGGATATGAATCAGAGAGGCATCAAGCAAAAATGAGGAGGTGCATTGACGCTTCCCTCTATTTGACAGTTTTTTCATTAGTTTCAAGGCTTTTATTAAGACTAAGGTTCAAAACATTAAAATAACCGGTTCATCTTTTTGTATTCACACTGTCTCGCAAGTGGATTTTTCAATTTTGAGGGGGCAAAGGATGTTAGAATTGAGATCCGTTTGGACGGGTGACTTCGTGGCGTCGAGCTCCATCAACTGGCATCTCCCACACAGTTAACAACTTCCCGATTGGGTAGCTGCTTTATAACACCAAATCTTGAGGGGATTAAATGGAGAGTCAAACGACCTTCAATTGACAAACCGAGACTTGTGTTGGATTCTTGATGTCGAAATGCATCTAGGAAAACTCTAGGTCGACCATCCGCCTGTTTGATTTTTCATGAAAATTGGCCTTTTAACGCCTCTTGGGCACTTTTCGGCTCCAAAAAATGCTTCAACGCTTCAAGAACGGGTCCAAATTGGTTCCTAAAATCCATCTTTCATTAGCAATCATGGGATATGGCAACTCAACCCATCGAATCCCACGAATAGATCTGCACATAAACACAACCACAAAGAGTATCAAGCTGCTACAAAAGAGATACGCATCAAAATACATCACAGCTCTCACCCTATCCCCTGACAAAACAAAGGTATGAAATCCACAAGGAGTAGGCCTAGCATAATCTGATAAAAATCCTAAAGCAAGTCACTAACGTGCTGTTCTAACACAGCCAAGCTAAAAAGAACTATCAAAGAGGGTATCCTAAGTGGTGGTTTGAACTACCTACCTAACTAAGGACAACTCAACGAGGAGCTCCTGCTAGGCGAGGACTCCTATAGCCTGATCAAGAGCTATTATTTTGTTTAGCACATTGGCCTTTTAGGCGTTTATTATCCATACTCGGGCGTGTAAAAAGGAGGGAGTTGAGCGTAGTGACCCAAAGAGAAAAAGCATCGGCCTCAGGTCATGTCTCGGTACCCAAGAACCTACCAAGCCCTCGTGAGGTGACAGTTAATCCTTTTCTAATGCTCACTTTTATTTTGGCTCCAACCTTCTCTTATTCTTATTTTTCCAGATAGATGCCACCCCTAGGAAGACAAGGCATCAACCCCAGGTTTGACTCGTCCCCAGGAATGTACCAGGCCTTCGCAAGGCGATAAATAACTGCTCAAGGATTTGTCTTTCTTTCATTTTCTATATATATATATTTATAGGGGTTAGACCCCTTTTTACACACCTCTGTATATTCATAGATTTTCTCTCAGATATTTAGGGTTGTGCTTCTTTATACCATCATTTTAGTAGGCTTCTCTAACTGCATCACAACTAACAAAAACTCCTAGAACGGCCACCTGGCAGGTCAGCAGAAGAGGGTCACTAGAACTTCCTTCGAAAACAGGTCTTTCAGTGCCTGACAATGCCTTTACAGGAGGAAATGACTACTCAGACCTCCCACAGACATACATAACCTAAACCTAAGACCGCATGCTTTGATTGCTGGTCCTAGACAAGAAAGTACCCTCTTACACATGTATCATTATTTGCTTAAGGGAAAAAGGCTCGGAAAGGGGACGCAATCACCTAGAATGGCCACAAGAAGCTCCTCCACAGCGAAGGCTCCCTCCAGTGACTTCATCAACCTGTATGATGCAATCACTAAAACAACAAACCATTAAACGTACCTGCACCAAACAGACATATGGCCCTCTTGCCCTAAAGAAATAGCGCATTTCACAGCAAACTGACTGGCCCTCTTGGCCTAAAATGGATAGGTCATTCTAATCCATGCAATACATGGTCTTCTTGGCATATACACCACATCATATCAAACTAGCCAAGATACGAAAGATAGCATAAAATATGAGGACTAGCCTCATGCTACTCATGCGAGTAAGCTAAAATCTTGATCTACGCCCTTTGTAGATCCACTAGCCCAACCCTTTCTACTGATATCTCAGTAATAATGGCCATCTCTTCTTGGGTACTATGAGCTGAATGAATGACCTCATTGGGCTTATATATCTCATCTCCTTGGTTCTCATTTAAACAGATCGGTCATCCCAACTTTCCAGAAACTCCTCCTACAGGGAGAATCAATGATTTATGATCATTCAACCCTTCCCTATTTGGATCATTACATGTATCAATGATACAACCCAAAGTAGATAGAGCTTCATGCCTAGACCCATCACATAGATGCATATCAGGGCGGTCCCTATTGTCAGATGTAGCATTATGGCCTTTTATCACACCTACGTGGAAATCCATCAAAGCATGTCCACATGCAATTCTTGGCCCTTCATCTGACACACCAACCATACATTTAGAAATTTTGGGTCTCCAAATCCATCTCATATTCCTTTTCATATGCTTAGACTGCCCCATTTTGCCACATTGGTCTAATGGACTCAAAGCGGACTTATTGCTATAGCCAGATGACCTCACATCCTTATGACTTCCATCAAGCAAAGATGGACCTTGGACATGTTTCATCTTCTTCATATGAGATGTCTTCCCTTTTCTTTGTCCACTTTGCAACTGCTTAGCCATAGTAGGAACCATGCTTTTACTAAAAACAATAGCATCTACTCGAAAGCATGATTGATCACTAAATTGAAAAGGCTTCTCAAGAGCCTTACTAGCAGCACAACTAGAACCACTCATAGCACACTTATCCATACTCATAGGCTCAATGGTCCTATCAATGCTGCCATCGCAACTACCTCTCATGGAAGCATTGCAAGCCTTGATGGGACCTACTGGGCTTGGAATCTTTTTATCTCCATGGGGTATATTATCTTTAGTATTGCCATTTTCTGCTTGGAGATTTTGGCTACCAAGGTTCTCCTCATAGGCTGCCTTGGTATCAACAAGCGAGTTGTCTCCTTGTAGAAATGGTTGGAAGCTAGGATGGACTTGTACTAAGCGGAAAAAAATCCAAAAGTTTTCCCAATATCTCTAAATATGTCCCTTATAATCAATGGCATGCATCTTTGCTTCCCTTAGCAACTTAGGATTCCGCATTCCCACTTGGATTTGCATGTTAATCTCTAATCCACTCAAAAAGAGCTCACATAGCATATCACTTGGCAATGCAGTAGCTCTTCTTGGCCAAAGCCTCTAAATGTCATCAAAGGCTCTAGCATATTCTTTAACAGAAAGATAGGACTCTTGCCTAATTTGCATAAGCTACCCTAAAACTTGGGTCATAGGTACCTTCTTCTCATATTCATCTAAAAATTGATCACTCAACTCCTCAAAGGATTTAATAGACCCCCTTGGAAGGCTCCAGTATCATTTTCTAGCCTCTCTCTTTAGGGTACTTGAGAATACGAGCATCCGATGAATATCACCATACCCACTTGCAAGGAAAGTTAGACCATATTTTCATAAATGCACCATTGGATCCTCATTAACCAACCCATGAAACAGTGGGAGATCCCTATAAGGAGGAGGGCATTTAGTCCTTTCCTTTGGGATTAGCACTAGGCCATTAAAATCCTCGTATTCCTCTTGACCTAGTACCAGCATATTAGGGTCTTTAATTTCGTCCACTTCCACCTTTACTGGTGTTGAAAGGTCATTGCCTCCATGAACTTCCCTTTCTGCCAACTCATAAAGTGGTTTAGGGAGCATGTCATTATAATCCTTTCTTAGAGGATCTTCCATATCTCGCCCCTTCCTAGGCAGTTCCATGATGGCTTTATTTAGGAGCTTCTGCCCCTCATCAAAAGTAAACTTATTCTTAGCACTTAGGACCTAGGGACCATGCCTTTTAAGCAATGGCTTTTCCTTTAGAGCTAGGGCTTCTAACATCCTTGTGATACCTAAAATTTTGGCACGATGCCCCACCACATGGGATGTTTCATCCATAACTGCACTCCACTGTATGCCAAGTTTTTCCCATGGCACTATGGCTTTAGCATAATCACTTGTTGTTGCCATGACCTCCATAGCTTCCAACATACTTGTTCTATGTCCTCTAGGTTGATGGATGGTTATACATGATTTCTCTTTAGTAGAGACCACACCAAGGTGCCATGCCATCGCATTAGAGGATGGGGTAACCACTAACTGGTTACTCTTCTCATCACCTAGATCATCTTCTATAGAGGACTCATGAACTACGTCCATCAGTAAGTTCCGTATAGGGAAAGCCAAGGTTTTTTATCCTTGAACAAACCCAATTTTATGATTAGCTTAGCACACTCTTAATAGAAATTATAAACTTAGGTCCCTTTACAACCTAGATTCAGAGACCGCCACTTATAGGTAGCTCCTAACAAACACACCACTGATGGGACCAAAAAATGGGCCGACACTGGCTACGGCACTAGCCTGACCTCATGCATACAACAGACACCTCCACCACCACCCGGCCTCGCAGTCCAGGAGCGTCTGTAATAATTAAATGCACACTAGATACATCTGATATTGCGTTTGTAGCTGAATAAAAGTCCAACGGCACCTTCCCCAAAACCCCTCAAAAGGGGGTATCTCACACATATTGGCAATAAGTGCCACGTATCATAGACATATGAGGCACCCCATCGGCTGATTGCCATGGCCCCACTCCACCTCTCCTACATCTTGGGATTGGCCCCTTGATGCACTGCTTTTACATATAAACACATTTTCACAAGACTCCACTCTTTGTCAGCGAGATCTAGGAGATGCCATGTTTCCTCACTAATAATCTCCCCCAAGAAATGAACAGCTAACCTATGGCAAGGGGAATCTCACCCTCTCAAAAGTGGGTCAAGTATAATTCAAACAATTGCTATGCATTTCTAGGAGTTGATACCACATGTTTTATCAATGCAATAGTGGATGTCTCTTCATACACAAACATTTATGTTTTGAAATCAGCCTATGTGCTAGTACGCAAACAGTCTTTCCATGAATTCCAACTAATACATATATACTTCATTGCAATAATCTAGCACCAAGGCGAACCCTGTGCTACTAGATCCCTTATTTTCAAATAGGCCATTTCCTAAATGCTATGCATAGAAAAACCAATCAGAATTTATATTATTTCAGTCCTCAAACTATTACACAGAATCCTCCTCCCCCTCACCGTTTAAGTTTTACTTCGTTGCATAGATGTATAGAGGTTGTTTTGTCATGGTTTAATGTATAAACAGTAATAAATCACACACTGTGATAAAAAGATAGGGCAAACTGCGGCCAAACCTCATGAATTGCCAATATCATACATCCACAACCACTTATTATATTTTTTCGTATTTTTCTAAGGCATATTTCTATTTTTTCTCTTATTTTTTTTCTTTTTTCTCTTATTTTTTAATTAAAAAATTGATATATTTTCAAAGATGTGGCTCTTGATTCTTAGAACAACAGAAATATAGATTTTATTAGCATTTTATCCCATGCGTATTGGTTTATCCTACCCGAAAACACAAAAAACCATATTTTTCACATAAAAACCGTATTTTATGGGTTTTTAAAAATTATTTCTAGCATTTTAACTTTAAGTTTTCTTATTTTTTCATTATGAAAGCATATAACAAACAGTAAACAACATGTCTACCAATTTTCACTCCATAAGAACTCCAATTTGTAAAGTAGAATTACTGATTTTTTTCTTCTTTACGGGTTTTAAAATCTAATGCGGGACTACAGATCAGCCCTCATTCAAGCCTCACCCCACCTTTGAACAGCCAACTCTAGCCCTCCATCGATCTAGGAGTGATCCGGTACCATGCCGGACAAGCGGTCTTCAATCGATCTTCAATCTTCTTCATGGGCATGAACTGCCTCTTAAGAGGAGAGAGAAAGACTAAAAAATGAGATTTTTAAATCCTCCATTAAATCCGGCAAGCTTGCAGCCATCATGTTCCTCTCCATACCTTGATCGAGAATCTCCCTCTCTCTCTCCAAATGGGTTTGAATTGGAGAGCATCGAGCGAAAATGAGTATACGCATTGACGCTTCTCTATGTTCGATAGCTTTTTCATTAGTTTCAAGGCTTTTATTAAGCCTAAGGTTTAAAATGTTAAAATAACCGGTTCATCTTTTTGTGTTCACACTGTCCTGCAAGTGGATTTTTCAATTTTTGAGGTTGCAAAGGACGTCGGAATTGAGATCCGTCTAGACGGGTGACTTCATGATGTCGAACTCCATCAATTTGGCCTCTCCCATATAGTTTACAGCTTCCCGATCTGGTAGCTACTTTATAACGCCAAACCTTGCAGGGATTAAATAGAGGGTCAAACGACCTCTGATTGACAAACCAAGACTTGTATTGGATTCCTGATGTCGAAATGCATCTAGGATAACTCTAGCTCGGCCATCCGCCATCGTTTGATTTTTCATGAAAATTGGCTCTTTAATGCCTCTCGGGCACTTCCGGCTCCAAAAGGATCTTCAACGCTTCAAGAACGGGTCCAAATTGGGTCTTGAAATCTAGCTCTTTGTAATCTAAGGTAATTACAGGTGGTAATAAAGGCAGGGTCAGGGCATGAAGAGAACTCGTTGATGAAGTGCATTAGGGTATCATATAAACTTTATGATGTGAAAACAAGGGCATCTTCATATGTAGTACAGTGCGGATCATAAATTATTGGGAAGTCATAGCAGCCATGGACAATGGAGTCAAAATTCGCTCCCACCTTTCGAGGGTATGACATGAAGGTTGGGTCACTTCGCTTGAAGGGTTAAGTGTTGCGAAAGGCCATCCAAGTGCCCATGTTGGTGTCACAGATCCTCCTTCTCCATATAGGTTGGAATTCGTAACCAAGCACAGACCTTGGCACCTCAAACACTTTGTTTTGCCAAAATTTTGCATTTTCAGTACCCATAGTGTGGGTTTCTACTCTCTCTTCTTCAACCACTTCTCATTGAGTTTGCCTCCAATATCAGTCATCTCCTCCACCACCTTGATGGGAAAAACTCTACGTAGGGTGGTGGGAAATTGGAAATTAAAGTTGAAGGGATTCTTGATTGTTCCTTACCTCTCCTAGATCACAAGGTCAGCATGGAAGCTTGCTGGGGAATCGTCCTCACATGGTGGGATAGGTGTCAGGGGTGACCTTACTCCTCTGGCATTCCATTTTCTTCTTGTTTCCTCCACCATTTGTTTTCTTCTTTCTCTCAGCGTTGCATTTCTTTCTGTAGATATATTTGCATATCGTTGCTCATCAGGCCGTGAGAAAGGAGGCGGTGGGACAAGCTCTTCCTCGTGCAGTCCCATTTCAAAGTTCATGCCCATCTCCTTCTCCTGCCTTGGCTCTTGTTGTTCTCCTTCAACGAATTCAAGTACATCCACTTCTGTGGGGTTAGGCCTCCCAATAGGGGATAGTGGCATTATTCTTCCAGGCTAAGGCCAACTCCCACAAGTTGTGGCAAAATTTGTAGGCCTGCCCTCAGGGCCCTACATGATGCTAGGAGGCATATTTCACGGTGGATTCCATGAGACCACGGTGGATTCTGTGAGTTTAGTTTTTTATTCCAGGTGGATTCCGTGAGGTTTTGCGGTGGATTTTGTAAAACTATATTTATTTGCAGGGGCTCGTACATAAGATGAAATCCTTGTGCGAGAAGTTAACGATGATATCTGTCCTTTTCTGGTGTCATATTAATTTAATGTGCATGTGGGTGATTCCATAGCACGTGATTCCGCAAAATACATATTTAAATTAATGGATGTTTATGAGTTTAGAGTGCGCTCATATTAAATTAAGGTTAGGACAGAGTTCCAACATATTTATTTATTTTGTAGGTGAAGACTACTAGGTATTCACTTTTGTTGGTTTAATTTTATTGTTTTCTAACAATTGTGAATGCTTCAGTTGATGTGTAGAGCAGGTAGCGCGGTGGCATTGGGAAGTATTGGGTGATAGTGTATATTCAAATTATCTAGAAGAAATTATCATTTTTGATAGGCGCGCATCTTATCATTAAAGTTGTGACACTAATATTTATTTAGGCGCGCTTATTTATTGAAGCACTTGACAAATATTTATTATTTTGTAGGCACATGGAGGCACAGTTTAAATATTTCATTATTGGACATTGTATTTGGGCACAACCCGAATTTTGGGATGCCCAATCACTTTATTCTTTATTTGGACAAAAGCAAACACAAAAGCTAAAGCATGCTTATTATAAAATTGGGCTATTTTTGAGCTTTGAGATGAATAAAATTGATAAATGCATGCCTTGGGAAGCACTCACACAAGGCATTGGGGGAGATTGTATCCAATTGGACTCTTTTCTTCATGTTGTGCAAATCTATCTTCTTGCTTTTTGAGCTTAAGTAGAGTTCTTTTGTTCCTTGGGGACCTTTCGACTCTCGCTACGTATGCATCCAGCATCCGATTTGCACACCAGTGGTATCAGAGCAAAGCTGAGATCAAGAGGTTCCAATCGCTTACCATCTCGCATGAAGGTGAAGCTCCTAGAACGAACATGCTCTATAGTCTCGCGATGAACCGTTAATACCAACGTGTTTCTGGCGGTGAAGAACCCCCTACTGTGTTGTTGCATCGCAAAGGACCACTCTCTATCGACAGAGGACCACTCGGAAAGTTCCTTTGCAAGACATTTTTTTCTCAGAGAAACAGATAATGGAATTTTCATTAGTTTGAGTTTATAGGCTTTAAAGCTTAAGAAAAAGCTTAAGCACATCAAATTTCAGTGACGATGGTGGTAGTATGTACGCGCGGGTGTCGGATCTGCCGTCAACGTCCTCTGGTTCTATCGATTTAAAAAAAAAAGCTTTTATAAAGCTTAAATTTTTTAAACCTTACTAAGGTTTAAAGCTCAATCTACAATATTTTCTCATAGTGGGCATTCACATTGTGCTAATCCTGAACTCGTTTCCAACCTTCAACAAGCCCTTTTCGTACCAGCACTATAAGAGAGACAATTTTCAGCAAGCAAACTGACACGCTTAGTCTATTTTTCGCTTGAAGAAGGCATTCATCAATTACCATATGTGCAAAAGAAAAAAGATCGCAAAAAAGTCATTATATAAAAAAAAAACAGAAGCAAGCCTTGTAAACCCAACCTTGAGCTATGCTCATTCCGCTAACAAGATTTTGAGTGTGTGAGGTTGCTTGAAATTTTGCAGTAAGTCCGATCAAAATATGGAAGATTTTATGGCTGAAGGTGATTTACCAGAACCAACATTGGAACAAAAATTAGACCTAATTATGATGCAGCTTCAAGAGGAACAAAGAGCACGTCAAACTTTGCAAGCCTAATTGGCTACTCTTCAACGATCTATTGTCGATCACGATGGACCACAACCCAAAGATGTTATACGATCTATGATCAATGCAACACTGAAGCACAATCTATCAAGAAAGAAGCCAAGATAAGTAAAAGAAATTTCAAATTTTGTACTTTTAATTGGCTACGTGACAGAAAAACTGTTCTTGCTTTTATAAGTCAGTTTGATGATTATTTCCATGAAGAACAATATGTCAAAAAAGACAAACTCAAGTGTGCTACTAACCATTTAGTGAACAAAGCATTGTTATGGTGGATTGTTGTCTGCAAAAGTATTGATTGTCCTACTACTTGGGAGGCTTTTCAAAAGAAATTTTTGCAGAATTTTCTTCCACCTCAATTCCAAGAAAAAGCAATCAAACAGTGGGATCTTCTGCAACAAAGAGATCGTGAGCCCATTTCGCAATACACTGAGCATTTTTGTAATGCCTTATTACAACTTTGAATGCTTAAAGACGTACTTAAGGTGATCCACAAGCACAAGTTTATATCTGGTCTGCTTGGTCACTTCTATGCGAAGGTGAACATGTTCAAGCCAATGACTCTCAAGGATGTGATTTCTTTAGCGCATGATGCTGAAGACAAAATTCGAGGACGAGAGAAGCGACCACAATAATTTTCAACTAACGGTAACTTCGGTACAAAGCAATTTAATTCTAACTTTTCAAGATTCAATCAAAATCACTTTATTCCATCTTCTTTTTGTAAATCCTGGACATGGCCCCTTGCTTTACCATCAAACACAAATGAAATCCTAAGCCATCTTTTTCGTCAAATCCCAACATCCCTAAACTTCCAGCCATTATCAATAATGTTTTCAAAGCCAAGCCTATAGTCTACTACAAGTGCCACCAACCTGGACACCTAGCGGTGAATTGTCAATCCAAAAATGCAATTGTTCATATCAACTACTTGGGAGCGACTGAAGATGAAGACCATGAAGAAATGCAAGACTTCACCGAAGATGATGACGATATCGGTACTACTTCAAATACTTTAGCAGGCATGCCAAATCCTCATTCTTTATTAACGATGAAATGCTTTGTGCATTGTCATGAAAAGATTTTTTTGCATGATGATGGGAGCACACACGATTTTATTTCTGCAAAATCAGTCAAAGAATTAAATTTGCATACTGTTCCAACTCATTATCGCATAAATGCCGCATTCTTAGGTACTAGATACAATGGTACACAAGAAGTTCATGATTTAGAAATTAAAATTGGTGATTATGTTGAGCGCAGAAATTTCTTGGTTGTGCCTTTGCAATATAATGACATTATTTTAGGAATGCCTTGGTGTCATAAATACAATCCTGATATAGATTACTCCACATATTCAATGAAAACTCATTCTAACGAAAAATAAATCACATTACATGGTACGCACACTTTAGATAATTTTCCATTGCTTAGTCACACACAGACTAAACATGCATTAAGAAAAGGTGGCAAATCATATTTAGTATGGGTGAATGAAATTGAAGCTAAGGAAAATTAGATGCATCCTAGGCACGCACAATTTCTTTCACAATTTAAAGATTGTTTTGCTGCTGAGTTACCACCTGGTTTACCACCTACACGTCCTAAAGATCGTAAAATAAACTTAATTATTGGTTCTCAACCACCATGTAAAGCACCTTATAGACACAATCAAATTGAAGAGAAAGAAATCCAAGCACAAGTTGAAGAATTGTTAACTTGAGGACCCATTAGGACTAGTAGTTCTCCTTTTGGTGCACTTGTCCTATTAGTCAAGAAGAAAAATAATACCTATAGGATGTGCATTGATTATCATGCCCTAAACAAGATCACTATCAAGAATAGATATCCGATCCCTAGGGTAGATGACCTCATGGATAAACTACAAGGGGCCACAATATTTAGCAAGATAGATCTTAAATCTAGATATCATCAAGTACGATTGGATACACCTGATATTTTCAAAACTGCATTTAGAACTCAATTTGGTCATTATGAATTTCTTGTTATGCCTTTTAGTTTGACTAATGTACCAGCTACATTCAATAATATAATGAATCATATATTTTTGAAGCTTTAGCATTGTGTAATTGTTTTTTTAAATGACATATTGGTTTTCAGTAAGAACGAGAATGAGCATTATGAACATTTATCTTTGGTTTTCAAATTATTCAAAGAGAATCAATTATATGCTAACCTTGAAAAGAGTGAATTTTTCCAAACCCACATTGAATACTTAGGACATATTGTTTCTTTTGATGGTATTAAAGTTGATCCTAAAAGGATAGAAGCAATTTTGAATTGGCCGATTCCTAAAAAAGTGCATGAATTACATTCTTTTTTAGGTCATTCTAGCTTTTACAAAAAATTTATGAGAAAATTTTCATTGCTTGCATTGCCTTTGACAAAATTATTAAAGAAAGGTATTGTATATCATTGGTTTGATAATTAGCAAAGGTCTTTTGACTTATTGAAACATGATTTAATCCATGTCCCTGTTTTGCAATTACTTGACTTTAATAGACCATTATTTCTAGTGGTCACTAATGCTAGTGGATCTGGTATAGGAGCTGTCCTGATGCAAGATTCACATCCCATAGCCTACTCTAGCTGCAAATTTAAACCATTTGAACTTAATTATTCTACTTATGATAAGGAAATGCTAGCTGTAGTACAAGCTTTACATCAATGGAAACACTATTTAATGGGATCTGAATTCATGAAACACAATATTAGTGAGTTTGGGAATCTCGCAATTCCCATTTTTTGAATACTAAAAAGGTGGCACCCGAATAACATGCCCATAAGTTTCTCAAAACCATATGATGTGGCCTATCATTGGAAAGCGCTTGAAAAATGGAATCTATTGAGATATAGAGCGCTTGATTTGGAGTTATAGTGTTCAAGTTATGACAAATCCAAAGATTTGACCACGTGTCCCAAACTTATGGAAAATTCCCATATTCCCCAATATGGTGTTATGATCAAAACTGACCAACAAAGTATCAAATATCTCATTAGTCAGCCAAAAATCTCTTACTGTCATATTAAATGGGTTGCTTTTATTCAAAGGTTTCATCCACTTATCCAATATCAACCCGGAAAAGAGAATGTTGTTGCCGATGCCTTAAGTAGAAGACCAAGTATCCATAATATCTCCGTTATATCATTTGATTTCCTTATCCCTATGAAAGCTACCTATGACCAAGACCCCAGTTTTCAAGCTGATTGGAATAAATTAGTTGCTAATAAATGGATTCAAATAGATTCATTGTCTTATTCTAATGGATTTATGTTTTATGATAAAAGGTTGTGTGTAAATGTTCCATTTAGATCATTTGTCTTGCATGAAATTCATTGTCCCCCATATCAAGGCCATAGAGGTATTATTTCTACTTTACGTACATTGGTTGAAGATTTCTATTGGCCACAGATGGAATCTAATGTTTGTAACTTTATATTCAAGTGTTTAATTTGTCAAATAGTTAAGTGACACCATGGTAAGCAATATGGTTTATTAATGCCTTTACCAATTCTTGAACGACCATGGGAACATATTTTAATGGATTTTATAACAGGTTTTCCTAATACCCAAGCTAATCATGATATGATTTGGACTATTGTAGATTGATTTAGCAAACAAGCATATTTTATTCCATGCAAGAAAACATAACTGCATCTCAATCTGCTCAATTATTTTTGAGAACTGTTTTCACTAATCATGGTTTACCAAAAGTTATTATTTTAGATTGTGATTCTAGATTTTGCAATAATTTTTACACTACTTCGTTTGCTAATTTAGGCACAAAAATTGATTTCTCATCTACATTTCATCCTAAAACTAATGGGCAAACAGAAGCTACTAACAGTACAATTTTAGATCTTTTGCATGCATACACAATTTCAAAACTACAAACATGGGATATACATTTGCATTTACTTCAGTTTGCATACAATAATGCACCACATATAGCTACACAGAAAGCACCTTTTGAAATCATTTATGGACATAGTTTGCCTACACCTGTTACATCATTGTCAAACAAAGTTAAAGCTGCTGATGATATTGCCAATATGCATGCTACTATTTTTGCTGAAGTTAAAGACATGATTGTGAAATCCCAGTAATCATACACTAAACAAGATAACAAGAAAAGAAAAGCTATGAGTTTCAAAGTTGATGATTATGTTTGGTTACGATTGAAAAGACAAGATTACAAAGTATTGAGAAACACCCTGTTGTTAAGTTAGCCCCTAGATTTTATTGACCTTTCAAGATCATTCACAAAATCAATGACAATGCATTTAAATTAGAACACCCCAACACTGAAAAATCCACAATACTTTTCATACCAGTTTGTTACAACATTTTAGAGGCCAATTACCTGTTCACATGTCTATGAAAACCCTTCTTTGTTAGAAAAAGAAACTGAAATCCTTGAACCTAAAACTATTTTAGAAACTAACTTTATGACCACTAGAACTGGCCGTAGATACTCTAGATATTTGGTTAAGTTTAAAAGTCATCCTATTGAAGAGGCCTAATGGATGCACACTCGCAACTTAAGTGCTTACTCCTCACTGTTCGCTCCACATTGAGCTAATAGAAATTAAGGACAACTGCTATTCCACCCTGGGGGTATGATTCCAAGAGGCATATTTCATAGTGGATTCCATGAGGAGCTACTGCCTCCAGGTTTTCTCATTTTCTTCCTTAGCACTGAGCTCGGCCTTTAGCTCACTAATTTCTTTTTGGAACATGGCCACCTCTTGAGTTTTTTCCAGGTGGAAGGCCACCACACTGAGTCTTTCTCGGCTTCCAATTCAGCCACTGTTATTTACTTTTCCTCCTTGGCCTTCTCCAGTTGAGAGAGTAGCTATGCAATGTAATCGTCCTAGTTAGTGGGTGGTGTCAGAGTTGTGGGGATGGAAGTTGTGGAGGCTCCCACCTTTTGCCACTTAGGGTCCTACCTTGACTTGGCATTAGTTACTGCCACCAGTCTCTTTTGCCCTAGAGTCTGTGTTTCCATGCTCTTTGCTTGAGTTAGTCCCTTGTTAATGAAATATTGCACCTAGGAGCCATAATGTGAAAAGACAAGGGATCTAGAGCATGGCAGATGTGGAAGCTATGGAGGTTGGAAGAGAAAGAGTGAGTTCATGAAGACACTAACATGACTGACTATTACACAAGTGAATTAGGTTCCATGATTGAGACTTGGACTCATCAACACAATCTTGTGTGACACAAAGACTTATTGAAGGACAAAATTACTATGATATTGTATTAGAAAAGAGAGTAAGTACGATGCTTTATAGGAAATTGGATGGCAGCACTTCTCCTAGTGTTGTGCATATGGGATTCTAGTCCTGAGCCCTCACTGCTCCTTACAAAGAGACTGAAGTAGGTGTGATTGCAAACATCTCAACACCCCTCCTCAATCACAACCAGAAGTATAAATCATATAGAGGTTTTAGTGAAAGAAACACCTACAAAGTGTGGGCACACCATAAATATGGCAAAACACCAGAGGATGCCATGCAAAAAAGGCTAAGTGTGGGTAACACAAACATGATGGTGGTCATCTAGAGGCTATAACAAGGGCATCACAAAGTGTACAGAGCTCGAGGAAGGTACTATATGTATATCCTCTACATCACATGCATTCAAGGCCTATTTATAAATATCCTCATTTGTGAATTTTTAATGAATAAAACATAACCCTTTTCTATTCAATATGTAAATTATCCCATTATATCACACCCTTTTGTATGTAAAAAATGTATAAAAATGATATTTTAAAAATACTTTATTTTGAACCCACATGATGCACATATATATTTATGAGTAACTTACCTGAGGTACAGAGGTTGTAGTACAAGGCTACATGAGGAGTTTACAAGTTTATGTCCAAAGCATTAGGGCTAGGTTATACAAGGCTAAAAGAGTCTATCCGAATAGAAGGACTGATGAGGTTTGTTCTTCTCTTGGTGGTCTTCTTCTTCTTCTTCTTCTTTTGCTCCATGTTCTTCTTGTTCTTTAACAACAACTAGATAGAATTTTTGGGATCTCTTTCTGGCGTGGTAGAACTTCTTGGTGTGTTTGGTCCTTTTGCAAAAGTCACAGAAAAGCTGATCATTCTTGGCTTTGTACGTGTTGCCAAGATATAATTCTTGTTCATCTCTAGAAGTGCTTGGTTCTTCCTTAGTTTTTTGCTTCTTTTCCTCCTCTAACAGTGATGCCTGGATATCAACAAGCTCAGGGTTTGGCATATTGATTAGAGTTATTGATACACTATTATATTCAGGAGGCAAACTTTTAAGTAGAATACCAATGCAAACATCTTTTTCCATTTTAATGTTGATTCCTGCAAACAGGGTTAGAAGTCCTTCTATGTAATTTAGATGTGTGGCAAGTGATGTGCTGGACTTCATTTCAAACCTGAAAAATTCAATCAAGAGACCATACTTTGATGACTTATACTATGCACCAAATAAAGTGTCAAGTCTCTTTCATGCATCCTATGAAGTATCATAGTTATCCACATGGTGGATATGGCTATCGTCTAGCTTCAGTTTGATAATGGCCTGAGCCTTATCATCATTCTTTTGCCAAGTTGCTGCAAGGTCTGCATCACGAGGCTTCTTTTCTTTTCGAGTGGTAATGGCCCAAAGGCCCTTCTTCGTCAGGATGATTTTGATGCGGGTTTACCAGGTGTGAAACCCCAGTCCTTTGAAGCAAGTTGTTGGAGAGTCTTTTCCCATGTTGGATTCGCAGGGACAACATCAAATCAACTCCAAAATTCTCAGATTTTATCAATGGAAGAGTAGATTACAGTGTGTTCATGGGACCTAAAATAGGCCAGCACTAGCTATGGTACTAGCTGGACCTCATGCACATAACAGACAACCCCGCCACACGGCCTTGCGCTCCAGGAGCATCTGAGACTCACTCTACACTAAATGCTAATGTCGATTCTGCATTTGTATTAGGTCATAGTCCAACGTTTACCATCCCTTCCCCTCAAAGGGAGATCCCATAACATATAGGCATAATACCTCGTAGCACAAACATAGGGAAGCACCTCTCGACTGATTACTGCGGCTCCACTGTGACTCTCCTACACCTTGGGGATTGGCCCCAAGATGCGTCGCTCCAATATAAAGCACACACAATACAAGCTCCACTCTTTCATTTTGAACATATTCCAGGAGATACCATGTGTCCTTACCAAACATTCCCACAAACGATCGACTAGCCTACAGATTAGGTTGTCTCACACACTCAAGCATAGGTCATCATAATGGAAAACATGTGCTATGCATCTAGTTCTTCATTTTATGATACCATGGCTTATATGCACATGCAAAAGTGGATGATCCTAATGTTCTCGAACATAATTTTCAATCATAAACGTGCCGTGCACAATCAGGCTTTTCAATGCTCATTTACTAACTCGTTGCGGTGATGTAAGGATAGCACTGAGACAATACTCTCGCTACTGTCCTCTTAATTAAAATACAACGAACCCTATATCATGCTATGCATCAGCAAAATCAACAATAAAGGACACACAAATGGCATCATTCAAACACCCCATCCCCTACTTTTAGGTAGTGCTTCCATTGCATAGGTGTAGGGTTCATTTTGTCATGTTTTGATGTATGAAAAGTGATAAATTACAAACTTTGACAAAAAGATACAGCAAACTGAGGCTAAACCTCATGCTTTGCCACTACCATATTTTCAAAAACACTAATCATATATTTTTTTATTTTTATGAAGCGTATTTCTATTTTTTTCTTATTTTTGCTTATTTTTTAAGCATTTTTTGATAATAATCACTATTATTTTTTTATTTTCCTTATACCAATCATTTTAGCATACTAAAATTCAATTTTATTTTCCATTTTCCCCCATAGAAACACATTTTACCCACCCAAAATGACAAAACCATCGTTTTATCCTTAAAAATCGCATTTCGGGTTTTGCAGGATTTAAATAGCGCATATAAATCATTACGAATTTAGAATTTTTTGATAGAGAGAAATTAAACATGATGCAACCAGCACTCAAACAATTGTTCATCATATAAGAACATCATTTCCATCATAAAATGTCAAAAAAGCTTCATTTCCTTCATAAAGAATAGTCATACCATGTTTCTACGAAGCCCGAGATGCATTAAATGATTGCGTGACCAGCAAATGAATCCTCCATTACTCTCGCTTCCATGCTGCACATCAATCTTTAGCATCTTCATTAATCTCCACCATCATTTTCTTCTATCTCCTTCCTGATTCTTCCTTCAAGGTAGTGCGCATGAACAACCCATAGAGGGGAGAGAGAGAAAGGAGAGAGAAAGACTAGTTTCTGATCTCCATGTCCGGGAAACCATTGGAGGAGTAGAGAGTGGTGATGAAAGGTGACGGAATGATGCATCAAGCTGATAGAATCACATTAAAACCAATAGTATTTGAATAACTGGTAGTATATTCTCTGTTGAAACAAGGGTATCTTTAGCTCCAACCATCCTCAAAACATCTTTGACATACCATATCCCTTGGGGTTCAATACAAGGGCATATGAGCACCAAAAGTTATTCATACAACTAGTAGTAGTGTCGGGACAAGTTTCCTACAGGCTATAACCAGCTAGCACTTAGTCATAACTAGTTATGAATAGTTCAAAATCGAGCATTTAATGCTCAATGCATCGCTCCATAGCCCCCTCCTCTTAAAAACATCAGCGCCCTGTCAAGACGTCGCCATTTCCTTATGCCATGCGGACCCCCCCCTCAATCGTGAATTTTGGGGGTGCCTAAGGCCCCCCAAAGGGTGGCACCCCTTCAATTCTCAAGTGGCAGGCCATTTTCTGGCACTCCTCCCGCGTCCGGCCTCTGAATTGACTTCTGAAAAAATCTGGGTATCCATCTCGAGGTCTCGCACTACCTTGCTCTTTCAGGGGTCCATTCTAGCAAACGAATAAATTATGAAAAATCTGTAACTGCCAGTTGGTGTATCTTTAAAGCACTTTAGGAACTCCACGGTTTCTTGGTGCTTAAAATCGACTCAATTGCCTATGTGTCATATGCCTACCTAATAGTTCCCTAGTAGCACATTTTAGTGGTGCATCAGGGAACTATCCTAGATGGCTTCGCCCGGCACTCGTAAGAATGCACAGGGTCTATCCTCTAGGTTTCCTGGAGTGCACCCCGTAACGGAAGGTATCGGCCGTCCCCACGAGGATCAACCTACAAGCTCATCTTAATTTAACAACTCAGGTCTTGATGCATCAGCTAGCTCTATCGGAGGTGTCCCACAAGGGCTTCTTGTCCGATTGGAGCGATCGTAGTTACCCTTGGTTCATGGAGTGCAATGCTTTTTTCCAGCAACTAGTTAGGATTTAGGGAACCTTAACAGAGTTCTCACATAGCCGCTACACCTTTCCCCTAAGATAATTATTGATCAAGGTTTTAAGACCCGACCCTAGGTAACTCAATGCTCGGCTCTACCTAATTTCTCCTAATTAAAATTTCATTCAATCTCTTGAAAGAAGCTCCCAACTTATTAGGATAACCCATCCATAGGACGAATCTGTCAGGGATCTCACCCATCCACTTCCCACAAATGCTTTTCTTTAGTTTTCTAATTACCTATCACATTAAGTTATGATATATAAAAGTAGCTTCGTAAATTAACTCGTTATCATAGGTTCCTTTGCGTAATTTTACGACACAATACAAAGATAGAGAAAAACAATCTTTTGGCAAAACATATTTATTTATTATTTCGTAAAAGTTATTTAAATGGTTTTTCCCTTCTGCCTATGCAAAATATAAAACCTCTGTTCATCGGGAAATCCCTTTTGTCTATGCAAAAGAAAGCAAACCCTCCAAGATTTCCGTCCCTTCACTAGTACCGAGGACTCCAGGATCCCATCCTAATTCTCGTGGGGGTCAGGCAATTCCTAGGAGCGATCGAGAGATTTACGGCTAGAGCCCCCTGGCACTCCCACCTCCTCCTACCTAATGGATTCCTCACCGAGTGACCTCTCGCCATCGGGGCCGGGTCCAAAGCTCCTCGTGGTGGTACAAAACAATCCCCCTTGGAGTAGAGTTCCCCGTCTAGCCGTGGGGGAGGCATAGCACGATATTTTCTCTTATTATCCTGATTATATATTTACAATCACATCTAACTGCTACAAGCACGATTAATCATTCTTGTGCAACCATCAATACATGCACAAATAAAAAAAAGAAATGGCAGCAAGTGTTTTTAGCATAGGAAGCAGCCCCACCTAATTCTAGGGTTTCTCTTTTAAGGTTCCACCTTATTCTTAGGGTTTCACTTCCTACTTGCAACTCTTTTTTCCGGATCCGCAAGTTATTTCTCTTTTAAGGTCCGACCTTATTCTTAGGGTGTAGCTTCCTACTTGCAACTCTTTTTTCCAGATCCGCAAGTTATTTAGCGAATCTAAAGTCTATTTTATCCTTATGAAAACTTGGTATTTTTGCCCTAAAAGAAAATATGGGCATTTATACCTATGGCAGGCAATTCATGCGCTGCCCTGTCCTAACCCACACTTAGCAGGATTTCAAATACTTTTCCAAGTTTGTTTAGACATTAGAATTTGTATCGATAAATTTTTATCAATGTCCAATAAGTCTTATAGACTTTCGATATTTATTTAATTTCCTGATACTAATAGTTTCAAGGTTGTCGAGTATTTCATAGTTGTTTTTTGCTTCAACATCGTTGATATTTTAGGTAAGGTTTTTCCATTGATTCATATGTGGGTCAACTCATGATATTGACACTCTCGCTAATATAACTATTAATATTAATATCGTGTGTATTTTCAGCAAGAAAATAATTTTTATTTTATTGTGCTCGTATTCTATGGTTTAATCGACATTGTCTGACCATTTGTTGAACTTTAAACATTATCTAGGAAGATCAATTTTCATTTAGCTATGCCATAAATGCAATGCTTTTTTTTTTTGAAAACTTATTCTAAGCAATGCAAAAATCATGTGTAATTTTTCTTTCATCTTTCAGACATCGAATTATATTACTATGCATCTAATTTATGCGCATAGTATATATTTTTCTATACAGTTTTTTATTGATTTAATGCATTGATTATTTCATAATATTATCTAAATGATTTTCTATAAATTATTATAATATTCATATGTGTTTTTTTATCATTAACAAAATGAAATAGAGATAGTCACTTTCAGGAGAAAACTATAAAATATTCCCTTCCCTAATACCGTCTACCTTTTTATAGTTATAATACTCACACGCATCATTAAAACGAAATAACAATAAATATCACGAAATAAACCATAATTATGATATTTTCTTCATGATAGACATATAATCCTTTTTAAAGTGAAAGAGTCTTTTCACTGAATGGTTTATTATTATATTACATAGGCCATTTTCCTAAGCGGCAGTTCATATGCATCTTCTTTAAAATGTATTTATAAGCATTTAAAGACAAATATAGTGATAAGCTTGTGAAACATTATTTTTTTCCAAACCGATGAGATGTTACCTCTATCAAGTTTGTAGTAACGGGGGTTTCGCCAAGTTGTACCGCATCATTTTTTGCATCGACCGTGTTTCTTGCTTCTTTTTCTTAAAATGGGCTACCTGAATTTTTGTGACCTCGTGGAGCCATGGATGTCAGGTGAAATTAATGTGGTAGTTCAGGGAGAGTTGATGGTTATCTAGAAAAATTTTGCCAGCATTTTGCTTAGGGATATGGGCGTATGGAAGAAAGGCGTAACAGGGGGTAGAGAAAATGGAAATGAGGTAGAAGAGGGGTATTTTCCTTCTTCAAGGCTCAAGTTAGAATGGAAAAGAGATGTAGAGAAAATTTTCCATCATCAAGAGGTCTTCCTTCATGCTTTCTTTGTGAAGGAGAGGGGTTGTATTTATAGCCATGAGGGGGATGCATGCAATTACTTATTCTTTTGGCTACTTGTCAAGAGCTAAGTAAGCTTGATAAAAAATGCTTTTTGATTGCCTACTTGTTGGATGGTGGCATGGGGTTGATTTTAAAATGCTTTCTCTCCCTCCAGGCATAAAAAAGTCATGATTTTTTGCCTATTTTTTCAAAAATGTATTTTTTTCATCAAAACGACTTCATCTGGTAGTTTTTAGCCAAGCTTAACTTACTCAATATCATGCTCATCCTCCTCAAGATAGTCTTTCCACTGGATAATATACTCTCTAATGGTTCTATTTCTAAGAGGTTTCTCTTTTACATCTAGGATCTTATCAGGTTGGAGTTCAAGGGCTCCTTGACTAGGCATTACAATTTGCTGGTCATCAAGAATATGATCTTGATTTGCCACATAAGCTTTCAGAAGACTAATGTGAAATACATTGTCGACTTTCACATGATTAGGAAGGTGCAATTTGTATGCATTAGCTTCTAGGCATTTGAGAACCTTGTATGGTGCACAATACCTTGGACTCAACTTTTTGAACTTTCCCAATGATAGAGAATTCTTCTTTGGGCGTACACAGATGAAAACTATGTCTCTCTCTTGGAAGATGTGCTCTTGCCATCCTAGATCAACATAAGCTTTCTAGCGATCTTTGGCAGGTTAGATGTCTTGTCTGATAGTTTTGACTTGATCATCCATGTCTTCTAGCATTTTCTTAGAAGCCTCAACCTTTAGGGTTGGATCATAGAAATTAAATGGCGTCAAACAATCTTATCCATACAATGCTTGAAATGGAGTCATTTGAATACTCTCGTGATATGATGCATTGTAGGAAAATTTTATTAAGGGCAAATATTGTATTCACTTTGTCGGTTCTCTGGAACGGTAAGCTCTCAGTATATCTTCAATGACCTGATTAACTCTCTCTGTTTGACCATCAGTTTGGGGATGGTAAGCTGTGCTAAAGAAAAGTTGGGTTCCAATTGCTTCAAATAGGCTTTTCCAGAAATGTGACGTAAATAGAGAGTCGCAGTCACTAATGATCCGTTTAGGCAATCCATGAAGTCTAAAGATTTCTTTCACAAACAATCGTGCAATATCTGAAGCTTTGTAGTTGGTCTTGACTGGGATAAGATGAGTGACCTTTGTCAGCATATCCACAATCAACATGATTGAATTATACCCTCCTTGAACAAAAGGTAATCCAACTACGGAATCCATACTGATGAACTCCCATTTCATCTATGGAATGTCAAGTGGATGGAGCTTACTTGGCATTTTGACACACTCAGCTTTCACCCGCTGGCAACTTAGGCATTTAGTAACATATCTGAGTACATCATGCTTCAGTCTTTCCCAATATTAATTTTTCCTAACTACATTAAGAGTTTTTGCATAGCTAGGGTGTCCTGAGAACGGGGAGTCATGGGCTTCCCATAATATCTTCTTTTTCAGCACTTGACTGAGGGGAATGCAGAGCCTTGTTCTAAAATAGACAAGTCCAGAATCCACATTGAAATTTTGGTATTTGACTCTGAGCTTATGATCAATGTCCTTAACTAGGATTTCTCTAAGCATTAAACTGATACTTAGGATCCTTGTCTGCTTCTTCTTTGGCTAGCTCAATGACTAGATTACTAGGCATCGATATCATGGTAGCTAAAGTCTCTCCTTTAGATAGCTCTTCCATGATAAGTGCATTCAAAAAAGCTTTACGACTTAATGCATCAGCAATCACATTCTCTTTCCTAGGTTTGAACTTGATTTCAAAATCAAATTCTTTCAAGACTTCAATCCACTGATGCTACCTCATGTTGAGGTCTAGTTGAGTAAAGATCCATTTGAGACTTTTGTGGTCAATGATCAAAGTAAACTTGCTTCCAAGTAGATAGTGTTGCTACAATTTGAGAGCATGGATCACAGGTAACAGCTCGAGATCATAGGTGGCATAATTCCTCTCATGCATTTTCAATTTCCTTGAGGAATAGGCTATTGGATGACCTTCTTGCATAAGCACACAACCTAGTGCAAGAGAACTTGCATCTATTACGACTCCAAACTCTCTTAGGTCAGGCAGCTTTAAGATGGGTGCTGTTACCAAAATTTTCTTGAGTTGCTCAAAACTAGTGTAATATTTCCATAGAAAATATTTCTAAACTGGGTGATACTCATGCAAGGGAATGTCGGCATTGAATAAACGGACGGTGCGATTATACAATCTCTATTTGGCATAAACATAGGAACCAAATATCCTCGTATGAACCTCCTCTTGGGAGGAGGTCAAGAGGATAAGGATTAATAAATGATAAATTAAAAAAAAATCTAATTATCCAGCCGAAGCTGTGCTGGAGGAGAGGGAATAGACGGGGATGAATAAGCTAGCTTGCTGGAGCTTGTGGGAGGGAATGGCCATGCACTCGGGCCGTGTGGGGGTGGGGAGGTCCCCTCCCTTCACCTATAAAAGAACCTGTGGGAGGGGATTGTGGGAGGATAGTGGGAGCCACCATACTACCGACGACTGATGGAGAGGAGGAAGGCTGTGAGGAAGGACGATTCGAATAGAGAGGAGGAGGCGGTGAACATCCTTGCTGCCGTTGAAGGAAGGCTGTGTGATTGTTGTCGCCATCAAAACCATCAGCGTGCCGCTGCCGCCATCGAACCCATCTGCTGCCTCCATCCTCTCTCCCCACGTGGTTCCTGACCACAGAAACTTCAAGAAGCTTCTTGAAGCTTCTAAGGGGGGGCTCCTCTAAGCCCCCCTTCCCGTGGAGCCCCTATAAAGGCCCTTCCCATTGGAACCCTCCAAAAACCCAATTTCCTCCCTCGTGCCCCCTTTTTTTTTATACACCCTTTTAACACCCCCCCCCCCCCCCCCCCCCCCCCCCGGTGTGAAAAGTCATTAAGCCTTTATAAGTCTTTTTTTCCCCCTCCGTGCTTAAAGCCTTAAGCCCTTTCTCCCTTAAGCCCCCTTCCCATGGATGGAACCTCCCCAAAAAAGAACTAAGGCTTGAAAAGTCTTATCCACCTTAACCCCCCGTGTTTAACCTATAACCCCCCTTCTTATGCTTTTTGAAACCCCCTTTCACCCTTCACCTTTCCCCTTGGCTTGGAACTTACCCCCATGTCCAAAAATCCCTTCAAGATCCCCCTTCCCATACCCTTTCACTCCCGTGCCCAAAGATCTCCCAAGGCCCCTTCATATGTTTTTGAAACCACACTCACACACACCCTTGCACCGTGTATATACCCCTATAGGGCCTTTTCTTTAGGTTTTGTAAACCTTTCCCTCCCGAAGAAACTAAGACCTTAAAGGTCTTATTACCCCCTTCTCGTGGTTAATCCCTTAACGATTCCTTGCCTCGAAAAAGAGAAGAAGAGTATTGAAGTGACAGTGGAATTCCGAAAAGGAGTGTAAAGCTGCTTCCACGTTCAAAGGACTACAACTGCGATGCCGCCTAAGAAAGTCCAAGGAGTAGCTGCGGGAGGGTCATCTCCCGGTATCCATGTGGATATCTCATCCCAAAACTAGGTTTTTCCTTCTTAATTTTATATCGGTTTTAATTCAATCATGCAAGATGAATTGTTAGAGTTATTTACGATGAAGGAATTTAGTTTAATTAAACATGCAAAATAAATAAAGTATAAACATAGTTTTCCTTCAAAAAAAAGTATTATGCATTGAAACGAAATATGAGCAAGATTATTTACCCACTAAAGTAGTATACTTCGGTTAAGTCTGGAAGATATAAAACTGCATCTTGCACTATTAACCCTTATTCTTTTTATAACGAGTCATCATGGAAGGTGCGAATCATGAAAGGTTTCTTACGTTGCTTAAACTCTAGGAAGTTATCATTGCTAACTGCATAATTTAGCAAGGAAAAGATTGCTTATTTGGCATGAGTTTTGTTCGCAAGGATAAAGGAAGATTAATTGAATTTACCTAACCTCAAATCAATAAAGTTTAGGATTGAAAAATCAATTGTCACATAGATAACAAATCGTGCGGAGGTGATCTCGATATTACCTTCTAAAAGTTAACCAAATTAATATAAACTTAGAAATACCTATGCTGCGAAATATTCATTGGGAATGATCGTGCGGAGGTGATCTCGATATTACCTTCTAAAAGTTAACCAAATTAATATAAACTTAGGAATACCTATGCTGCGAAATATTAATTGGGAATGATTTAAAATCCAAGAAAACGTTTATACCTTAAATACTTGCCCACATTCCCTGATTGTAGGGTCAATAAATCGTAAACGTAAAAGAACTAGGGTTGTCCCTGAGTTTCTTAAAGGAAATAATAAAAGCTAGGAAACCCTAGGTCTGACAAACGTCAGCTTAAAGAAACTGAAACGGATTGTTTCATCGCATAGTACGATGCAAGACTTGCGCGGCAAGTACAAAGTCATATGGTCTTGTGATTGATTCCCAAGAAGAAAGGTTAAATACCCTCAACAAGGATGGCGAATCCTTACGCAAGTTATCTTGCAAAAAGGATGTATTCTTTGATATCCTTCTAAGTAAGGAAGGTTAAAAATCAGAAACTAAAGTATCCAATGAACTTTAGGGTTGACCAAGTTGGGTTAATAGGGTACACCCTAACCCAGAATATAAGGGATCTTGCCAAGTTGCAAGACACCCCGGATCAAGTGCTGGATACATTCAAAAGGAAAGACTCCTTCCTTAGCAGTTTGCCAATAACAAAATCAATCAATGGAAATGTTTGTGCTTGCTAGAGATTTTAGAGCACTTGTTTGACCAATGAATTACAAAATAAATAAGTATCTATACTTCAGGTTGAAGGCCTGAAGGGAGTGGCAGCTTCAGTTACCCCCGACTGCCTGCCTTACCCTAACCAAGGGGGTTGTTGACCGTGCCAGGAACGTGGACCGAGCCCGCTGCGAGAGGTCTCTCCGTTGAGCGCTACTTGGAGCAAGAGGACGCTTGGGTGCCAGGGGGGGCTCTGGCCGTAAGTCCCTCGTCTTTTGGGTCCTGCACAAGAGGCTAACGTGACTCGGGATTGGATCTCGAGGCCCGCATACTAGTCTACGGGCGGAAACTTGGAATAGTGATCCCTGTGGATTGCTGGATAGCCTTCGGGCAGATTATGGACAAGCCTACGGGCGGAACTCCTTGTATTTCAAAGATTAATATGATGATATGTTAATAAAGAACTTGTCTGATATTGTTTTTCTATGTCAAGTGATAAGATTACGCGAAGGAACCAGTGCTTAATGGATTAATTAAAGAAGATGATTGTTATATGTCCAAATAATGTGTTAGATAATTACATAACTAAAACAAACCGAGGAAAGTGCGGAGGATGGGCCATGGGTCTGTCCTACGGTTGGGTGGTCCCGGTTGGCCGGGAACTTTTCTCAAATATCGAAGAACAACGGGATGATTGTCAAAGGACAGAACAACGAAAGCGTTGACCTAGAGTTATGTCTTAACCGATTTACGGTGTTTTAGGGGAACGGAATGGGACTATGCCTTATGGCAGAGAGGTTAAGCTTTGCATCCCTCTCGTTTCCCATTCTCCTTGAACCAAGTGCAGCGTGAATCCGCCTCAGACCTGGCATTTCTGCATAAAGTAGTTCGCTTGGGTCCGACGCTAGTTGCTGTTAGGAAATGACCAATCAGGAAAACCCTAATTTCGGTCGATCATAAGTGGGAACGGCCAGAATACTTCCCCTACGTGGCAGATGCGGAAAGCCCTAGATTGCAAATCCCGTAACATTCCATGGGAGTGCCCGGCGAAGCTTTCTAGACATCCTTTCCTATGGACTGCTAAGACGTGTCCTGGATGATACTAGTGGACACGTTACAGTTGATATTAGAGCCGACCAACAACGGAATTGTTTTTATGAAATCTCAATGACATGAAGTAAAGAAATTGTTACTGTCCAAACATTTCCTTACCTTCAATGCTGTCTTGCAGAATTACGAAGCGTGGAACAAGTTTTTGGTATTTCGAGTCATGTTTATGACTGCAATGCATTCTCCGCTTTATAGACAAAGAATTGGGATGATGAACATCCTGGAGCAGATCTATAATCCATCACCTTTGTACATGGAACGAAGATGGATGGGTGCTTCAGGAATCTACTATATAGCCGCCCACCGGTTTGCTTATCTACAGACCAACCTAAAAAGGATCAAGTGGTTGGAAGACTTGAAAGTCGTGAAGCTGTTTGTTTTTGTGGAAGCTCACGTAAATTCGACTTTACATATTCAAGATCGGAGGGTTGAGATGAACTCCTATGTATATGAGGAAGTAACCCCTGTAATCCCCGTCGACAGGATTAAAGTGTGGGGTCGCCATGAGAAGTATGGATTCCAACGAAAAGGATATCCTGAACTTCCAATGACTTATAGATTCCTGAAGATCCATGACCCAAAACCTTACTATTACACAGTTCCTGTAGATAAATGCGATACAACGTTGTTCTCCCCAAACTAAATGTAAAAATTGGCTTATCATCGCATGAAACGTTGTATTCGAAAGGGCTATGCCCATATAAATACAAATAAAGACTTCTTTTATCAATGTCTGGCTGTGCATAAGAGTTGATAAAAAGTTAAGTAGCTACATTGTTTACAAGATAGCTGAATTAAAGATGTAATATAAGCTAACGTCGAATATCGTATAATAACGTTAAGAAAACCTTTATTCAGGCACAACCCCATGTAAGGTTCCTAATTCGCCTCCTACATCAAGTACTGCTATAATCCAGGAGAAGAAGTTCCTTCTTAAGCAGATTAAGCCACCCAAGTTTGACGGGAGAGGCAGATTCGTCCAAGCTGATGCTGAAATTTGGATTGAATCCATGGAGGATTACTTCGAAGCAACCGGTACTGCACCCGCCAATCAGGCTATGCTCGCCAAGTTAAAACTCACCGACGAAGCCAGACTTTGGTGGAAGCAATGGTGCAGGGATCAAGGGATCGCAGAGGGATCCGTTACCTAGAAAAAGCTGAAGAAAGAAGATGAACCGGGGCAAAAAGCGCAACTTTAAATGAAAAGGTGCCTCAAAAAACTCGAAAAACTCTTGTAAAAGAGCGCCAAGCTCCCTCCTGTGCCAATTGTAAAATATTAGATAGGTGTAGGCTGGAGACACAAGGCTAGAAGAGGGAAATGGAAAAAGGACCTTGCCACAACTGCCGGTCATGTAAAAAAGGAATGGGTGCCCATGGGATTTTAGGGCTTGTATATAAAGTTCAAAAAGTGAATGAAAGCTCATTCTTTTGGTGTGTGGCAACAAGAGTTTTCTTCTTCTTCTCTCCTTCTCATCTTCTTACTTGTGTGTGCTCTTGAGAGAGGGAGTGTGAGAGTGTGAGGGAGTGAGTATGTGAGAGTGAGGGATCAAGAGGGTGAAGCTCTTTACCATCTCCTCTTCTCTTATTCTCTTCTTTTCTCTCTTCTTGCGAGCGCGGCTATGGAGGATGGAGCTTGGAGGTGGAGGAGGCTTGAGGATGCTTGAGCTTGCATCTAGGATCGTGGAGCTACCGATGTGTGTGAGAGAGGAGGCAACTCATATCAGCATTAAGGTAAGCTCACTACACTCGTAGGATCGTCGGCGCCTCGGCTAGGTGAGAGATAGCCATTAGAGCTCGCTCGCTTGAAACGCTTGAAACAATAAGCGGTCCGTGGGTCTTGGCGCTAGAGCGAAAGCTCCCACATTTTGGTTCCGTTTTGCCAGGACCAACAGATTCAAGCTTGAGCACTTGCACGCCTCATATCGAGCATCGAAGTAAGGGATTCACCCCCGAAACGAAGCTTGAGATAGGTAGGAAGTTGGGTGTTTTGATCTTCGAAACAAGTAAGTATGTTTAGGTATTTTGTTTGTATGAGGATTGGACACATGGAGAAATCATTTCAGTTTTATGCTTTCGATTCTTGTTGCATTTAGCATAAGTTAGGAAATCGAACCGGAAAAGGGTAGGGTTTACCGTTGCAAAACATGGCAAAAATCATGCAAAAATTTGGCAAAAAGCTCGCTGCCTAAGATCGGCAAGTGAGTGATTGGGGGCACCAACACCATACCCGGGAAGGGGTATAAGAGCCAAGAGGCCAAGGGAGAGCTCATTTGTGACCATTTCAGAGAGAGAGAGAGAGAGAGAGAGAGAGAGAAAGAGCCATCCCACGATTCGATTCGATCGCACCATCGACGAGCCTACCGCTCTATTCAGGTATATGAATCCCTTCCCCTATCCCCCCAGATAGGATCTGGAGGTTATTGCTTACTATGATTGCCTAAATCGCGCGAATCAACCAAAATCATCCCATCGCTGTCGTCGCGCTGCCGCACTCGGCCCGTCTGAGTGGCCTTTTCTGGGCCAAGTCCCAGAATCGGCCCTTGGCCCCTTACCATTCGGCCCACTCGGCCGAAACCTTAATCGGGCCTCGGCCCGTCCGAGCCCATTATTTGGCCCAAACCATTCGATTCGTTCGAGTCAAACCATCCGAGCCAATAATTTGGCCCTCGGCCTAAGTGTCTCGGCCCGTCCGAGTGACCGCGTTCGAGTCTGCTCTGTCCGAGTCACCCACTCGGCCTGTCCGAGTCTACTCTATCCGAGTCAGGAATTCGGCCCTCAGCCCTGTGCCTCGGCCCGTCCGAGTGATCCACTCGGACCCTGCAATTCGGACCAGTTGGGCCGAGTGTAGATTTTTATCAAATTTTTAGAAATTTAACCTAACCCGGCTAGAACTCAGTAGCACAAACTGTCAAAAGCCCTTAGGACGCTCAGAACTTGATTCTAGCATACGGAATAGGCAAAATTGTAGGGCGCAGCTGCTTAGCAGCTAGAAGTAGGCAGTTACGAGACCTAGAGACTTAGATGCAAACCACTGAGTTGTAAAGTCTGATTGGACAAAAATGAACGAGGCAACATATTAGAGAAACCCTAAACCCTGCCGAAACAGACAGAAAATTGACCAACAAGCCTATCAGGCCCGAAACAACGTGAGAGCGTAAGATGCCTAGAAATTGATTGCTGCACTCACCCTGAATTTCCGCACTTGAAGTACACTTAAGGAAACTGAAAGCCTGACTGAGCACAAGTGCACAAGAAAAGACGCACACATTGAGAGGCCATAAATTGAGGATTGTATTCAATAACTAAAGGAACTCACCCAGATAAGCCACTCAAGGAACCCACTAGTAGGAGAGGACCCAAGACATAGACAAACCATCAACGTGTAAAGTAGGACCAATCAAGGGGCGCCGATGAAGTGGATTTGACAAGTCTACTCAACCTGATCAATAGCTTGGTGGAGCATGAGAACTCGACAATGGTAGAAGAAAGTTCAGACTCCGGATCTAACAAGGAATTCGACTTAGGAGTCTTCCTAGATGCTATTCAACAGCTGGTCAATAGTTACGACGCTCATGCCCGGTATGAGCATCACGGCAGGACATCAGATGCTATGATCATAGATCTAGAAGAGGAGAGAAAGCTAGCCTGCAAAGCATGGTTGAATACAATAGGGATCAGCAGGCTAGGAGCCAAAGGCAAAGCATGGAGTTGCGAGAGGTGCAACAGGTGTTGAACCTAGCTGGCAGAAATCGAACGGACCATGAGAGAGCACTAGAAGGAGAGTTAACGCTGAGTGAGCTTCTCATGAAGCGGCTGCTCGATAACACGGCTGCAGAGCAAAGTGCCATGGCTCTAGCAACATCGTTGCTCGTAGGGTTAGGAGCAAACCAGGGCTCAAAGAGCCAGTCTAAAATCCCTATTGTTGCCAAGAAACTCGATAAGTACCAACCCCATGATGATCCATACAGCTTTGTTGAGCAGTTCAAGCAAGTCTTCGAAGCCAATGGCCTCAACGACCTAGCTCAATGCTCTCAAGAGTTCGGGCTTTGCTTGGGCGACAAGGGTAGGACGTGGTATACGAGCTTAGATACTGCAGAGTAAGCCAACTTCGATGGCCTCAAGGATCTCTTCATTAAGAGATTTGCCAGGCCTGGATACTTCGACAATCTACTAGTACGCTTGATGAACGTCAAGCAGAAAGAGAAGGAGGATATTTGTGATTACATGACCCACATGAGGAGTCTCTTCAAGAGAATCCCTACTGGAGAGCAGCCGACTGAAAGAGCAGTATCAATTGTGTTCATTAGTGGGATTCGGAACGAGGAACTATATAAGGCTTTGGCAAGCAACTCGAGCTTGCAGCAAGACGTGGTACCTAGGGTCTTTGAGGAAGCCATCCAAGTTGACGATCAGCTGAAGGAATGAAGCTCTAGGAGCTTGAACTCTGAGCGAACCAACTCGCGAAATTCAGAGAGAGCATCAGTCTCGTGTGAGCGATCAGCCCCATCATCCCAGGATAAGGGAAAAATCACCAAGACGCAAACCAAGACTTGGCTGATGTTAAGATGGAATTAGCAAAGTTGCAAGACATGTTGAGACGACCAACGCGCCCACACGTCCAATGCGTGTACTGTGGAGGAAACCACTTTTGCCAAGCCGAGTGTCAAGACCTTGCGCTAACTGCGGTAGGTTCGGTCATGACGTCGCGAATTGCAGATTTCCAAGAAGACTTCCATACTCACAACCATACGGCCAGCCTTACCTAGCGAACAAGCTGCAGCCATTTTTCAAAAGGGGAGCCCCATTGGCCCTCCCTGCACCTAACGACATTAAGCCGGCTGTTCCTAGGATGGAAATAAATCCTACAAGCATTCCTAGACCGCATGGTCCTTATGTAACCCATCCACCGAGTGATGCTCCTGTCCACTATGTGGAAGAACCAACTAAAGAAGAGACCTACATATACCCTTATGTCTCACATGATGACGAGGGCAACACAGTCCTCATGGATTATCGACCACCTAGGAGGGCAGATGCAGGATCCAATCATTTGTTGGACTTGTGGTCACCCATGACATGTCTCATCACGCTACCCTGAAAGGGAGCAGCAAAACAGAGACAAGGCTGACCAAAGATATGCAGAGTGCGGAATCACTCATCCCTTCGTTGATTGCCCAAAGTGGAAGCCATCTTCTAGTTCAGACAACATGCCATCTGTCCCATTGGGGCTGTTTGGTGTCGAGAACCTTGATGGGGAGGCCATGCCTATCCCATTGCGGGTCATGACCCGTGCCCAAATGAAATAGGCCGGCATCTCTCTACCAGGACCTAGCAATCTCGATGCAGCCTCGATAGGAAAGAAGAGCCATGGACGGAGGAGGAAGAGGTCGGAAGCTAAAATCACACTAAAAACGGAGATGCTACAACTCTGCCTGCTGGAAAGAAGGTCTCTCACACAGAGGCAGAGACTTCAGCCCCTAAGACGGCCGCGCAAGGGAAAGTGCTAAGGTACGGGAATACCCGCATCTGAAGTGATAGTTAGAGGCCATAGAAAAGGTGAAGGAATGGGTGAAGGAATCTCAAGAGCATCTAAAAGATGCAGAGCCCATCATAGAGGACGAGATCGATGATCTCTCCAGCATAAGCATGCCCGTCTCACCTGCTCAACCAAAGTCATCAACCAAAGTCGGGAGAAGCAACTACACAACAAGCAGTGCCGCTAAGGTCAAGCCTTAATGCTACAGGGCCGGAGATCAGTCATGGCCATTGGCTAGGACAATCCAGGTTAGAAGAGAGACGAGCACCCAACGATCTCCTGACCACATTGGTGACTACCCCTGTAACACTTAGCCTGGGAGATCTGCTTAGGCAGCACCCCACCCTATGGTAAGATCTTAAGCATTGGCATGATGGCAGGAAGCCTTCGTGGGAAACCGAATCCCTTCAACTTCCAAGTCCCAACCAACAAAAGGAAACTCCAGGAGATAGTGGAATACCTAACGGACAAGCTAGCTAGCAATCCAGTTGCAAATTTCAAACCACTCCAGGATCTCTTAGATGAATCCAAGTGGCAATGGACTAGAGTGCATGACTTAAACCTCATGTATAACTCAGCCCTGGTTCCTGACCAATGACCAGAGATATATCAAGCCCTAGGAGACGACAAGCAGTCTAATGAAGAGAATTCTAACGATGAATACAAAGACTGCCAATCCTTCAGTGATGAAAGTGAGGGTGAGGTAGATACTGTGGAATACAACACTAAAGGACAAGAAATAGAGCAAATACGAGCAAACTACAAGCTGTAGAAAAGGAGTATCTTCAGGATAGAGCGGGGATTCATGTGAATGGAATGTGATCGCGCCTGGTTGGAACACGTAATAGCCATAGATCTTGAGCAAGCAGGCCTAGCCCAGCCAGGAATGACATTAGTACTTAGGACTGAATCACCATTTGAACTGCGCCCACCAGGGGAGACCACCTCTTCTAGCGAAGACGGAGGGTTTGACTTTGAATCGGAGGTTAGTTCGGATAGTGATCCAAAAATCCCTAGGCTGCCTACAACCAGACACACCAAGGGGGACCTACCCGTCCACCTGAGGCGTAGACGATTAAGGCAGGAAATGGCAAAACAACCCAGGGATACACGAACGGAAGAACAGCGAAAACCGCAGGACCTCCCTAAATGATTTACAAAATTCAAAAAAGGGGATAGGGTAGTAGTCCTGTTAGGTGCCAAACATCAAGCGTAGATGAGCGAGCCAATCAAGGGACAGCCAAGGTCAAGGAGGTGGACCTAGCCTAGGAAGGTGAAATACCCCGACCACTCTTCATTGCGCCGATGACTTGACTGATAAAGAAGAAACGCGTCTTGTCATTCTCTTGCGAGAGTACATAGACATGTTTGCATGGTCCTTAGAAGAGCTTAAGGGGGTAGATCCGAGTGTCGTGACTCACAACATACCCATGACACCAGATGCAATGGCGACCAAGCAGCAACCGTACCCTATGAATCCAAAACATGCTTATGCTGTCAAAGAAGAGATTGATAAGCTGATGAGAGCGGGATTCATCTATGAAATTGAGCACACAGACTGGGTATCACCCATAGTCATTGTGATGAAGAAGAATGGAAAAATCCGGATGTGCGTCAATTACAAGAAGGTGAACGCTGCTACCAAGAGGGGCAACTATCTGTTGTCGTACACCGAGCACATGCTTGAGAGAGTGGCAAGCAAGGAAGCCTATAGTTTTATGGACGACTTCTCAGGGTACAACCAGGTGCAAGTGCATCCTACGGACATGCATAAGACTACCTTCGCCATTGAGTCGGGCGTCTTTGCTTACATAGTCATGCCCTTCGAGTTGACAAATGCCCCTGCCACTTTCCAACTCCTCATGTGCACCATCTTTAAGGACATGCTTCGCAAGGAGTTAGAAGTCTTTGTCGATGACCTCTGTGTCCACTCGACCTGGATCGAACACTTAGACAAACTCCGCGCAGTCTTTGAATGGTGCTGCTTATATCGTCTCTCCTTGAACCCCTTAAAGTGCCAATTTTGGGTAAAGCATGGATGCATCTTAGGGCACGTGGTGTCAAAGAACGGCATTGCCACTGACTTCTCGAAGGTCAGGGTTATTGTTGACCTTCCATCCCCAAACGACTATAAGGGAGTTCAATGCTTTCTAGGCCATACCGAATACTATCGGCGGTTTGTACTAAATTATGTGTTGATCGCCAGACCCTTGTACAAGCTGCTTATTGTCTTCAAATGGACCGAATCATGCCAACGGACATACAAAGAGTTGAAGAAGGCTCTAACCACAGCACCAATCCTACGAGCCCCAGATTGGACCATTACTTTCCACGTGGATATCGATGCTTCGAAGTTTGCCATGGGGGTAGTGTTGTGCCAACCTAGCGAATACAATTTAGACTATCCAGTGAGCTTTGCTAGCAGATAATTCACTGAGACGGAAATGAACTACTCGACGATGGAAAGAGAGGGATTAGCCATGGTATTCATTGTGAAGAAATTCCGGCATTATCTTTTGGCCACGCTCTTTATCTTCTTCATGGACCATCAAGCCTTTCTCTATCTAGTAAACAAACCTTGCGCTATAGGATGCATAGCTCTATGGCTCCTTCTACTTTTAGAGTTCGACTTCTTCGTGTGGTGGTATGGAAGGGAAAACAGCATTAGATGGCTGATCACATGTCACGCATTCCCACCGGAGAAGCCACTGGACAAGGTATTGTTGATGAATTACCCGATGCCCATCTATTTAACCTTTCCAGTGAGAGGGATCTATTTAAGGCTGATCTAATGCCATATTGGGCAAATGACATAGTCCAAGTGCTTGAGCACGGACTGCCTGACCGACCGATAGAAAAAGGCCGACTTAGGCGATTAATCCTTAAGATCCTGCCCTATCAGCTGATTGTAGGCCAACTCTATAGGCTGGGACAAGATGGATTGCTGCATAGATGTGTTTGCAAGCATGAGATGCACGATGTGCTCTCAGAGGCACACAACGGCATTGTTGGAGGGCACTTTAGTGGGGATATGTCAGCACGAAAGGTGCTGCAGTCTCAATTGTGGTGGCCCGCACTTTTCCACGACGCAGCATGATTTGTCAAGCACTATGATGAGTGCCAGCGAACGAAGGTTCCGATTCACAAGGATCAAATGGAATTAACCCCAATTATTGCTCGACAACCCTTCAAAAAATGGAGAATTGACTTCATTGGACCCATCAGTCCTAGGGCATAGTATTCGCAGGCCAAGTACATCATTGTTGCCATGGACTACCTCATGAAATGGGCAGAAGCGAGAGCAACACGAAAAAACGATGCTAGAATGACTGCTAAGTTCTTATGGGAGCAAGTGATTTCACGATTCGACTGCCCCATCGAACTAGTCAGTGACCAAGGCACGTACTTCATCAATGAAGTGATCGCGCATTTCCTGTCTACCTTTCTCATCATCCATCGCAAATCCTTGCCATACTACCCTCAAGCAAATGGCCAGGCCGAATCAACGTATAAGATTCTTTCAATGTCCTAACCAAGGTTGTCTTTGCTTCACGCAGTGACTGGCGGTCAAACCCCCCTTTAGGCTGACATATGGACCAGAAGCAATTCTACCATTACAATTCTTCGTTCCTAGCCTGAGAATAGAGCTTCAAGAACGATGGGAAGGGAAGGAAGCATGGACACAATGCCTAGTTGACCTTGAACGCCTCTTGGAGACTCGTCTTCTAGCCACCCATGCGCTGATCTGTGAGAAAGCCCGATGCAAGAGCTGGTTTGACCAACATATCACACTACAACAGAAACGAGGCATAGATGCGCATGTTAGACGCGCAAAGTTGAGCATGTCTATCATTGCGCCTATATGTGTGTGTAAAAGAGCATGTAAATAGACGCGAATTTTGCGTCTATATATCTGCGCAAATAGACGCCAATATAGACGCGCCGCCAGACGTGCAATTATTTAACCACCTAGAATTGGAATTAGTATAATTAAATAACCAAAGTTAATAATTATTTAACCACTTGAAATTGATTCTTGAGCATGCACGTGTGCGCATGATAAAAACCATAGAATTAAGAATACACATTGAATCATTGAATTAAAAAAGCAGAGTTAATAATTATTTTTTCATTGCTCTCTAATGAATGGCAGTTCCTCCAGTTGACAAGCCTGATATAAGTAATTAGCGGTAAGCGACAGAAACCTTATTATACAATTAGTAGCAAGCATTGCAATATGTATCTTGTAATTTCTCTACTTGAAGATGATAAAAAATACTTCTTTTTTATTATGAAAAATTCAATTTAGCTTTAAACTTGACTATTGATTCTTGAGTATGCATGTGCACGCATGATAAAAACCATAGAATTAAGAATACACATTGAATCATTAAGCAAATTAAGTATGTTACAGTGAATGATCCATCTCATCTTCAATGAGATCAGCCCTTGCTAAACTATCTACTTCTAGGTCTATGTTACCAAGAGGTAACGAAACAAATAAGTCTATCCCACTATCAGATGTGTTGCTATATTGCTCAATAACTTTATCAATATCATCGACAATCACATTATTGTCTTCTTCTGCGTTTCCTTGAACATCCTCGCAAGGTTCATCTCGTACTATATCACGCATATCATCCATTATGGTGTCATCATGCACATCATCATTAATTGTTGGATTGTCATCTGCTATCTCCATGTTGGTAATATTACCATATATTGGTTTTGAATGATTAGATATAGGGATGACATACCACCATCTGTTATTGTTTACCATTGGATGATAAGCAACCTGTATTTGAAAAACAAAAGCAAGAAACTTAAATACTTATTATATTGTGTATGTGTATCACATGTATACATATTAAAAAATTAGCTTTTGCATATATACCTGCTCACATTGTTGAGGTAGTACTAATGTGTCATTCTTGTTTTGGTGAAATTTTGTAGAGTCAATGATTACAAAACCACTTGGCTGACGTCTGATATCTTCTTCCTTGATCCTTATCTGATAGTAACCTGACCTGAGATCAATCTTGAAGAAGACCTTTGCCCCCTGAAGACGGTCAAGAAGCTCATCTATTCTAGGAATATGGTACTTGTTCTTGACCGTTGATTGATTCAACCCTCGGTAATCAATACATAGTCGAAGTGTTCCATCTTTCTTTTTCTGGAATAGTAATGGAGCTCCCCATGGTGAACTGCTAGGCCGAATGTAGCCCTGATCTAGTAGTTGCTTGAGTTGTTTCTTTAGCTCAATTGCTTCTGGTATGGACATTCTATAAGGTCTCTT
This sequence comes from Lygodium microphyllum, assembly GCF_053477565.2. Taxonomy (NCBI): domain Eukaryota; kingdom Viridiplantae; phylum Streptophyta; class Polypodiopsida; order Schizaeales; family Lygodiaceae; genus Lygodium; species Lygodium microphyllum. Next base: position 23,283,943 of record NC_141143.1, on the reverse strand, counting down.
TGCAATTGGCACAACTCCTAGTACTACCTTAATCTCATAATCCAATTCTCTTTGGGGCGGGAGTTCTGTCAACTCTTCAGGGAATACGTCTGCGTATTCCTTTAGCCAAGAAGGTCCTTCATTAGACTCTTGCTTCTGATCTAACTTGTTGAGTTTGATCAAGTAGACATGTAATCCTTTTCTGACTCCTTTTATGATCCGAGATACTTTGGCCAATTGGATTCTTGGCACTCTAGCCTCACCTTGGGTTGTGACTAATTCCCTTTCAGAGTTTCGAAAGGAAACTTGACCCTTTCCACAATGAATGTGGGCGTCATTAGGCTTAAGCCAATCCATTTCGAGTAGACACTCATGGATACCTAAATTCATGACTCTGAATTTGATTGAAGTCTTCTTTCGTCCCAGAAATAATTCCACCTTGGTAGTTTGCCTGGTACAAGTAGCCTCATGACCATTTGCTAATTCTACAAGCAGGGTAGGTGCTTCTACTGTGGCTATTTCTAATCTTTTTGCACATGCTAGTGAGATAAAGGAATATGTACTGCCACAATCAATCAAGGTCTTGGAACTTTTACCTTGATATTCCGACGGTGTCTGAATCACCGAGAACTGGCGATTTGGCCCTTTCTTGTGCAGAGCGGCATGGACTGTCGCCCTTTCCAACTCTGCTTCCATGGTCGGATCTTCTTCTTCTTCTTCTTCTTCGCACATTTTCCTATTGGCAATGCATGCGATTCTTCCTCTGCCTCGGGTAGCGGCTCCTTGACCACGGCCCGTTCCTTGGAAAGGTGCTTGGCGATGTCCTCCACCAAGCTTGGGACATTGCCTCTTGAAGTGACCGGGTTTGTTGCAGTGGAAACAATGGAGGTTTCGGCCATTGCTTTGAGTAGGAACAAAGTTTTTGACATTATTAGTCCTTGCTTTCTTTCTTTGTCCCTAATTATGACCTTGAACTCTCTTCATTTGAGGTCTAAATGCTCCTCTGTTCGCGTCATTATAAGACCAAGTTTTGTTACCCATTGGTCTAGACTGTACCTCCTGAATTATAGGCGCCGCTCGAATGAGTGTGTCCTGAAGATCTAATGGATGCATAGATTTGAGACGGGTATTTACTGGTGGATTTAAACCCGCACAAAATTTGGACACCTGATGTGTCATATCTATCTTTGGCGCATACTTTAAAAGTGAGACGAATTTAGAGTAGTATGCGTCAAGAGTGAGCCCCAGCTGCTTTAGCTTGCAGAACTCATTCATTTTTTACATGTGATATGCAGGTGGTAGGTATCTTCCCTGCACGGCTTTCTTCAGCTTCTCCCAGGTAACGGATCCCTCCGCGATCCCTTGATCCCTGCACCATTGCTTCCACCAAAGCCCAGCTTCGCCGGTGAGCTTTAGGTTGGCAAGCATAGCCTAATTGGCGGGTGCAGTACCAGCTGCTTCGAAGTAATCCTCCATAGATTCAATCCAAATTTCAGCATCTGCTTGGACGGACCTGCCTCTCCCGTCAAACTTGGGTGGCTTGATCTGCTTGAGAAGAAACTTCTTCTCCTGCATTACAGCAGTACTTGATGTAGGAGGTGAACTAGGAACCTATACCTGGGGTTGTGTCTGGATAAAGATTTCTTAACGTTATTATATGATAATCGTTAGTGATTACATATTCAATTCTGCTATCACGTAAGCAATGTAGCTACTTAACTTTTTATCAATTCTCATGCACAATCAGACATTGATAAAAGGAGGTCTTATTTGTATTTATATGGGCATAGCCCTTTCGGAATATAACATTTCTTGTGATGATAAGCCAACTGTTACATTTAGTTTGGGGAGAACAACATTGTATTACATTTATCTATAGGAACTGTATAATAGTATGGTTTCGGGTCATGGATCTTTAGGAATCGGTAAGTCATTGGAAGTTCAGGATATCCTTTCCTTTGGAATCCATTCTTTTCATGGCGCCCCAACACTTTGATCCTGTCGGTGGGAATTACACGGGTTACTTCCTCATATACATATGAGTTCATCTCAATCCTCCGACCTCGGATATATAAAGTTGAGTTTACGTGAGCTTCCACAAAAATGAACAGCTTCACGACTTTCAAGTCTTTCAACCACTTGATCCTTTTTAGGTTGGTTTGTAGGTAAGCAAACCGGTGGGCGGCTATATAGTAGATTCCTGAAGCACCCGTCCATCTTCGTTCCATGTACAAAGGTGATGGATTGAAGATTTGCTCTAGGATGTTCATTATCTCAACCCTTTGTTGATAATGTTGAGAATGCATTGTAGCCATAAACATGATTCGAAATACCAAGAACTTGTTCCATGCTTCGTAATTCTGCAAGACAGCATTGAAGGTAAGGAAATGTTTGGAACATCAACATTTGCTTTACTTATTCTTATTAAGATTTCATAAAAACAATTCCGTTGTCGGTTTTCTCTGATACCAACTGTAACGTGTCCACTTGTATCTTCAGGACACGTCTTAGCAGTCCATCGGAAAGGATGTCTAGAAAGCTCTGCCCGGCACTTCCATGGAATATTACGGGGTTTGCGATCTAGGGCTTTCCACGTCTGCCACGTAACGGATGTATTTCGGCCGTTCCCACTTAGGATCGACCTGAATTAGGGTTTTCCTTATTGGTCATTTCCTAACGGCAACTAGCGTCGAACCCAAGCGAACTACTTTACGCAAAAACGCCAGGTCCGAAACGGATTCACCCTGCACTTGGTTCAAGGAGAATGGGAAACGAGAGGGATGCAAAGCTCAACCTCTCTGCCATAAGGCATAGTCCCATTCCGTTCCCCTAAAACAATGTAAATTGGGTTCAGTCATAACTCTAGGTCAACGCTTTTGTTGTTTGTTTTCTTTGACGATCTTCCTGCTGTCCATCATGATTTGAGAAAAGTTCCCAGCCAACCGGGACCACCCATCCGTAGGACAGACCTATGGCCCATCCTCCGCACTTTCCTCGGGTTGTTTTAGTTATTTAATTACCTAACACATTAGTTGGACATGTAACAACCAGCTTCTTTAATTAACCCATTAGGCACTGGTTCCTTCACGTAATCTTATCACTTGACATAGAAAAACAATATTAGACAAGTTTTTTATTAACAGGTTATCATATTTATCTTTGAAATACAAAGAGTCCAGCCCGTAGGCTTATCCACAATCCGCCCAAAGGCTATCCAGCAATCCACAAGGATTATCAATCCAAGTTTCCGCCTGTAGACTAGTATGCGGGCCTCGAGATCTAATCCCGAGTCACGTTAGCCTCTTGTGCAGGGCCCGGAAGGCGAGGGATTTACGGCCAGAGCCCCCTCTGGCACCCAAGTGTCCTCTTGCTCCAAGTAGCGCTCAACGGAGAAACCTCTCGCGGCGGGTTCGGTCCACTTGTCCAGCACGGTTAACAACCCCCTTAGTTAGGGTCAGGCAGGGAGTCGGGGGTAACTGAAGCTGCCTCTCCCTTCATGCCTTCAACCTGAAGTATAGATATCCATTTATCTTTTAATTCATTGATCAAACAAAGCCAAATAGTGCTCTAAAATCTGTAGCAAGCACAAACATTTCCATTGATCGTATTTGTTGGCAAACTGCTAAGGAATGAATCCTTCCTTTCGAATGCGTCCAGCACTCGATTCGGGACGACTTGCAACTAGGCAAGATCCCCTATATCCTGGGTTAGGGCGTACCCTATTAACCTGACTTACTCAAACCTTAAGTTCATTTGTTATTTCAGTTTATCGATTGGTCTTTAGTTTCCAATCAATCTTCTTTACTCAAGAAAGATACTTAATTAGGATGATTATTCATCCTCTTGCAAGATAACTTGCGTAAGGACTTGCCATCCTCGTTGCCAGAATTCGGTCATTCCCTTGTAATCCAATCACAAGATCGTATGACTCCGCACTTGTTGCGCAAGTGTTGCATCGAACTATGAGACAATGGAGTTACGAAACAATCTGTTTCAAGTTACTAGGCTGACGTCATTAGACTTAGGGTTTCCAAGTTTCATCTTGTAAGATTCTTAGGGACAAACCTTAGCTCACTTTTCAATTTCATTTCACTATCCCCTACATTTAGTGAATGTGGACAAGTATTTAAGGTATAGGAGTTTCAGTTTTAGCGATACGTAACGATTAGGTCACGTGTTAATTTCCTAGTGAATTTCTTGGAATTCAACTCTTTCTAAACGAGTACTCTGTGGTTTAGGTGTTTTAGGTTCATACCAATTTGGTTAACTCTAGAAGATAATTACGTGATCATTTCCACATGACTTGTTGTCTATGCGTTAATTAATTTTTCAACCTTAACTTATCAATTAAGGCCATGCATAGATTAGGTTAATTCCAACTAATCTTCCTATACTTTGCGAACAAAGTTCATGCTAAACAAGCAACCTTTTACTTGATAATTTATGCAGTTGACAAACGATATTTTCCTAGAGTTTATGCATCGTAAGAATCTTTTCATGCTTGCACTTTCCATGATGACTCATTGCGAAGAGGATATGGGTTAATAGTGTGATACGTAGTTTATACATCTAGGCTTAAACAAAGTATACTATTTTAATGGACAATAATCTAGTTTATAATTCATTTCAATGCATAAAGCTATTTGCTAGAAATGCGTTTATGCTTTCTTTAATTTGCATGTTTCATTTAAAAGTATGGATGACTAAGTTCCTCTGTTGTGAGCATCTAGGACAAAATTATATCCTATTTCTAACAATTAACATTGTGTGATTGAATTACAACAATATCAAATAAAAATTAGGAAGGAAAACCTGGGCTTGGGGTGAGATATCCACGTGGATGCTGGGAGACGACCCTCCTACGGCTGCGCCTTGGACTTTCTTAGGAGGCATCGAAATTGTAGTCTCTCGGACGTCGAAGTAGCTTTACAACTCCTCTTTGGAATTCCACTGTCGCTCCCTTGCACCATCCTTCGAAAGTAGTTTCAGAAGGCTCCCTCCTTGAAATAGGGATTTCGAAAGAAGGGGTGTTTCAAAATATTTTGCGGATAAGACCCATTAAAGCCATGGGAGGGGCTTAATGGCCTTATAATGACTCGCACAAATGGGGAATAAATAAAGTGTGGAATCCCTTATGAGGGTTTTTGAGTGGGAAAGGGAGGTCTCAAACGACCCTCAACATTCTTCTTTCTTTTACGTGTGGGAAAAGAAACAAGGTGTGGGAGAGTTCCAAGGGTATTTTTGCATGGGCAAGGAAAGGCTAAGGTAAAATTTTGTTGGGGAAAAAAAATGGGCCCTATAGAATCTTAAGAGAGAACTTCCAAGGGGAAAAAGTAGCCTTTAAAGGCTATATCTGTCGGAATGAGGGAAAAGGCCTAAGGACCTTTAAAGACAAACTCGGAGGGAGGAGGGGATAATCCCAAAACCCATAGCAAGGGGGCTAAGGGAAATTAAACACGGGGGGGGAGGGGGGGGGATAGTAATCCCAAGCCCACATGAAGGGGGCCTAAGGTAGCACACCCTTGGAAGTTTCCAAGGTTTGCTGGAAGGCCACGTGTGGGGGATAAAGCAGGCATAGTCAACGGCTTTGTGGCCAGCTGGCACAGGATCAGGCGGCGGAATCATGTAGATTGGAGGTAGAACAGTGGCAGCTGTTGGCATGGCAGCTCATGGCTCCACCAGGGTGGACTGGCAGTGACCAGCTTGACCTTTCTCCCTCACTATAGTGTGACGACATACAACGCCTCTCCCCGACCTCTCCCAGCGTCCGACTCCACCTCGTACTCCTCTCCCAGGCTCTGGCGATGACAGGCAGCCCGGAAGCTCTCCCTCTACTCCCCTACCCGACGGCAGCAGCCCCCCTTGATTTAAATAGGGGAGGGGAGGGAGATGCTTCCTCTCCTACGTGTCGAGAGGCATGGCACTAAGGGTGAGCAAGCTCCAGTAAGGAGCTTGCTGGACATTCTATTCCCCTCTCCCCCTCCAGCATGACTGTCGGCTGGGGGGGGATAAGGAAAAAAATTTCCATTATCCTTAAAGAAAAATGCCATATCATTATCCTCATTTCCTATTAGAGGTAGTTTATGCGGAAAAAAAATTTAGAACGTTACAGAAACTCTTCCGCAATGGTTGTTTGATGCCAAGAGGCTTCTTTGAGAGGGGATATGCCTTGACATTTGATGAGATATTCCTTGATGGATCAAGATCTCAAGTTTTTATCTCCTTGCTTGATGGTTGTCGTAGGGATATTCTGAATGATGCCTTCTTTGTCTGTGGGAGGTAGCTCTTCTACATAGTCCACTAAGGTGCGGTAATAATTCCACACAATTAAAAGTTTGTGGTTAGTTCAAAAGTTAGTTAGTCAATTAGTAAGTTAGTAAGGTTACTAACTAAAGACTAACTAAAGTAAAAAATAACTAATGTTAATAACTAATTAGCTAATAATATATTTTATTTAAGAAAAATTGAGGATCGTAACTTGATATTTTTTTGGATTGGCAAGGACTATAGCCATCTGTCAGAAGTTACAACGTGAATGAGAGTTATGAGCCATATTGGTCATTAGTGTCAATGTGTATAGTATGGATGGTCCAAGAATACTAGATTTTTGGACAAAACTCGCATATTTTTTCTTTGTGGATATTACTTTTTGTAAATATCCTAAAAAGTTATGGAAACTTCTAGAATAGGGTCATCATGTAAAAAAAACAAGTAGTTTTTTCAGCTAGTTTTTGAGATTTAGTACAAAAAGAAGGATTGGTGAAATCGTGTGTGTTGTGATCGCAGTTTATAGACAACAAATAGCACTATGAACACAGAGAAAAAGGAGTGATTTGGAAGATTTTTTATCAAGTGTATTGGAGTTTTATCCCCCTTTCAAAGCCAACAGAACCATCAGATTTGTGATTTGAGCATCAAATTGCATCTTAGAAGTTTCAGATTACTAATTTTGCCAACATCTCCTCCATAAAGAGCTCCTCTTCTTAGCCACAACCCTTCACTAATTTAGCTATAAATAAGAGCTATGAGGAGCAATTTAGGGAGGCACAAGGAGACCCCGAGAGGCTAGGAGAGGGAGGTAGAAGGATTACCCCTCCAAGAGGTTGCAAGATGGAGCTAGAGAGAGAGAGAGAGAGAGAGAGAGAGAGAGAGAGAGAGAGAGGAGTTACCCCGAGAGGCTACGAGGGAGAGAGTTAGCTCAACTCCCCTTGTCTTGGTCTTTGACTAAGCCATCTTCTCTTATGCTTTCCCATCTCAAATTCATTCCTCCTTCTTTATCTCTCGAATCCACTTGCGAATGATGGCTCCAAAGCAATGAGGTAAAAAGACCATGAGAACCACAACAACCGATCAAAGAATGAGTATTGTTGGAGATATGGGAGTGCTTGAGGTTGCCAAAGTTGCCACTACCAACAACGGAATATCAGGTGTGGCAAACAAAAGTGCAAGCAAAGAAAAAATTTCCAAATTGGTCATGCCAAACCACGTTATTCATATAAGAATTAAGTACAAAAAAAATATTAGCTTCCATATTTTTCACTTACACGATGTCACACGGAATACACGCAGGGGGTTCATGAAGTAACTTGCCACAGGGATGCCAAGAGATGGGAGAGAAGATGGTGAAGAGTACTTAACTCAAGTCAAACACATGGGATCCAAAAGAGGGTGCTTTAATTGTCATTCAGAATAAGAAGCAAGGGATATAAAAGTGAAACTCTAGTTTTAAGTTCTAGGAACTCTATCACTTCATCAAAATCTCTTCATAAAACGAAACAATAAGAGCGTTTAGCTCAAACCATGATACTTCTTTGGAGGCACACGTGAATGTTTTATGTGCATTGGATTCTTCTAGAGTGGCTTTATCTTCAATCATGATCTCTATCACTCCTCACTCTCGTTATATCAACACCCATGCAAGGATTAATCCAAGGATTAAGTGACTCTCCTACACCATCGGCTTTGCAATGTCCTTTCCATTAGCTCTTCCTTTTTGCATACAAAATCGTCCTTCATCAATGTATCAATAATCATGTTTCTTGTAAAGCCATCTCTACTTTCATAGCAGCATCAAAAGAACAAAAACTCGATGTAGATCATAAAGAATGTGACCCTAAGTATAGTTGTTGCCATTATTGCTCGATTTTCTTAACCAGGAAATTGTTTAACTGGTTTTGATTCAAAATAGCCCATGAAAAGCTCAATAGTAAAGTCCAGGAATCAACAGAATTTAAGGCGTAAATTCATAAAGACCATGGTGATGATGGTGCTGCCGGTTTTTGCTTCAATTTATGTTAATTCCATCCCTAGAGAATATCCCTTGACCATAATCCACAGCAATCACTAAGACAAAGCTTTTCCATCCTAGCTATAGTCAGTCCATCCTGCACGACAAGACTCCAGTTGCCATAAAAAGCAATGGCCTACTTTAAGCTCATGGAAGCAAACAACACAATATTAGTGAGTTTGGGAATCTTCCAACTCCCATTTTTTGAATACTAAAAAGGTGGCACCGGATAACATGCCCATAAGTTTCTCAAAACCATATGATGTGACCTATCATTAGAAAGCGCTTGAAAAATGAAATTTATTGAGCTATAGAGCGCTCGATTTGGAGTTATAGTGTTCAAGTTATGAGAAATCCAAAGATTTGACCACGTGTCCCAAACTTATAAGAAATTTCCATATTCTCCAATATGGTGTTAAACGATGCCAACCACCTTAACAATAAACGTTGTCTTTCTCATCTGGATCATCTTCTTTGTTGGCAGTCTCATCTTTGCTGTCATCTTTGACATTGCTATAGTGTTCATTAATGTCTTCATGCCAAAGAAGGAGGAAAACTCTCTAGTCTCATCAGCATCCAACTCACCTCTATCTGCAATAACTTTCCCAATACATCCATACCTGCAAAAAACATCCTCCAATAGGAACTTGCAAACCAGTGAAGTAGACTTTGTTCATAATGCTCTTCCTTCCACTTGATTGGTGAGATCTTCTCGTGCCAAAAAAATATAGCGCATCTGCCATAAACTAATAGGAACAATAACCGAATCAAGAACCCACTTCTAATGAATACATAGCAGGTAGGTAGGATAAAGTGTCTATGCCTCACTAAAGAGAACAACTGACAATTAGGGCATGTCTCAAAAAATTGTGAGATATCTCTATACATCCCTTTCCACCAATAACGATCTTTGATATTTTCATAGGTCACCCAAATAGCTCGATGTCTAGCCCAAAGAATTTCATGGAATTATTTCATGATACACACCTGTGAAGCTCTATCACACAAACAACTCTCAATGGCTGTCCTCCTCACTTTCGTGGATGCTTCCAAAGTAGCCCACTTCGCAATAAGAAACCATAAGCTTTTCTTCTAATTTTCTTAAAGTCTGCATCAGCCCATCCATCCAGTCTAAAAATTGTACTCAAATAACGACCAATCTGCAAATACTCTCCTATATACAAAGACTCATCAAAGCTTTCCAAAGCAGTCACATGATAAACATGATCACCATGCATGGCTGCAAGATTAGCCCCATCACTAGCTTCATCAATGCAAGAAAAATCCATATCATCATACCTCGCTCGTGAAAGCATATCAACTACTGGGTTGTCTTTACGTGTTATGTGCTTGAACTCAAGATTTATGGATTTTATGTACCCAATCTACCTAAGCATGGAAATATCTGGAGTAGAGCAACTCATGATCATACCTAGAAGAGGCAAACAATTAGTTCAACCACCACAATAACTCCAATGAAGTACTCTCTATCATTCTTGAGAGCCATGACAACTCCCAAGAGCTCTCTTCTAATTTGTGGATACCATCATTGTCTCTCGTTTAGGACTTTCACCCTAAACCAAATGGCATACCGATTCCCATCTACATCATCTTGGCCAACAGCCCATCTAATGCCAATAGGACTAATATCAATAGTAAGCACAATAGGTCTTCCACACTCATAATCTACCCTTCGAAGAGTCAGAGCAGCTCTCAATAATTTCTTCAATTTTTGCATGGCTTTAGTATGTTTCATCTCCCAAGAAAAACATTGCCCTTTTCTCAAGAGCTGATAAAGATCATCTGCAATATGAGCAAAGTGAGGAATCCAAATAAGATAAAACACACAAGCTCCAAGAAACCTGTGAACCTCAGAAGTAGAGGAACAAGTCTCCACAATCTTTTCTATGGCATCAACCTTCGCAGGAGAAGGCTTCCTACCATAATATCCACACATATGACCAACAATCAAAACTTCTCTGGCACTAAAAATAGATTTCAACCGTAACAAGGTCAAATTCACTTCTTCCAGTCTCCAAATATTCTTCTCAACATCTCTAATCTGTGAAATCACAAAGAATCTGCACCCATGATCATCTAAAGAATCATCTTTACCTTCTTCCAAAAAACCCTTGATAGGTAAGTCATCAATGAAAGGCATAGTAAGCTCAGGGATAAAATCTCATAGAACCTTGTTCATCCCATTCATCATATGAGCAACCGAATTAGTAGCTCCTTGTGAAAGCATACACATTCAGACAAGGCCTAGAGGTGTCTTCATCATAGTCAGATCTTTGTTTTCAAGGGCAAGCTGGAACTGATCATATCTGGAATAAAGGTCACCAAGAGAATAAATAGCATGACCAGCAAAAGCCTCAGCAAACTCATCCACAATAGGTCCTGCACCAACAGCTCGTATAGTGACCTTGTTTACTGGCTGTAGGTCCTATATGAATCCAAGTGTCCCATTCTTTTTAGGAACTATGAACCACCTATTGGAATATGGAGCTAAAGATGGCTCTAGATTTCCCATCTTGATCCGCTCATTCAAGAGCTCTACCAGTTTGGGCAAGTGAGCCCTCGACACATGAATAGGCCGTAGATTCCAAGGGACATGCAGACTGGTAAAAATAACCATAGGCATCACAACCCTAGGATCAACGCATCCAATCTCATGTGAAAAGAAAGCAAAAGCTTTTTCATGTCTGCATAACATCTCTTCAAAACATCTTACCTCTTCAGGAAGTAGAAAATATTCAATCCCAATCTTCATCTCTTTCAATGTCTCAGTTGAAAACTTATGTCCAATACCTCCAGGATCTCGCAAAGGAGGTTGCATAGTAGCTCTTCTAATCATCTCATCACTATCCAAAGGTAGTGATCGTGCAACTGGTCGAACCTTCTTGTCAACTGTCTTATATTTTGTCTAAACTCTGGCTTTATTGCTACAACTTATAGATTTCACCTCATGATAAGAAAACCCGAGTAAGCACAAATTTTGCTATGTATAAACAACAACACCCAAATCTTTTTACTGAAATATGTCAGCAAGGAATTGTTTTTACTGAGAATCCTCAGTACCCAATTGCTTTTGAAGCATGAAATCAGCAATCTCACAATACATTGCCAGAGAATGAACCTATAAGACATATGACATCTCTTGATTGTTAGCATTTAGCAAAAACAATAGTTCTTCCATGGTATCTGAGCATGAAAGGCCATCATAGAGACCATCTATCCGGTCTTCTTCCTGCAAAACACCTGGAATCATTAATTCTTTTTCTTTTCTTTTTACATACTGCTTGGAAGCTCTAGGCATATCAAAAATATATTGAAAACAGAAAGAACTTTCAGTGAATACTCCATAAACACATGAGGAAAAACTGATGCATCGAGGAGGCGAGAGCTTTTCTGTGACACACACCACCATCGTCTCGCAAGACAGTGGTACCTAGCAAAAATCCGACTCTCCTGCTGGAAGAAGGGAATCCCTCAAGGAATCTTTATTCCGTTGATGATTAATACAAAAAATCATGAACTGAACAGCTCTCTTTCCATCCTTACTTCGGATGCGTGCATAGGCAGATCCATCATCCAGAATCTTAGTCTCCATTCGAGACTCAACAATAAATGGCTACCCCAAAATACTAGGCTAAGAACAAGAGTTTTGTACAAAGAAATGATAGGACTCACCCACATCTCCAATAGAAATCTTCATATTTGGACAAGCAGCATATAAGTCTCCTGCAGTGTTGTTGGCTGCATGCATGCGCCAACCATGATCAACATCAACTGGCCGTTTACCAGTATCATATAAACCTCACACAATTACATTAATATTGGAACCATGATCCAAAAGTGCAATGCAAGGAGTCTCAATCTCACCAAGATTCACGACTGTTTCTATAGTCCCACGAGCCTAGTGACTTCGAGAAAAATGTCTTCGAGGCACCAATTTAGGCGCATCTTCGCTCTCATCATACTGCATGGGCTAAAGAAAAGGATGAAGAGACTTCTTTGTCCGCATACATAGAGTTCCATCTATAGATCCCTCGATGATCTCTTCTTCAAAATCAACCTCCTCAATCTGTAATCCATAGAGAATAGCCTCAGCGATAGCTAAAGCCTCTCGATGGATCATATCTTGCGATGGTTCTTCAATAATTTGGTGCTTTCCTTTTATGATGCCAATAATAATATCATGGAACTCTCTCTTGGAAATCCCCAAAACTTCTCCAAGTGTAAGTTCAATCTTGCAATTAAGAATTTGACCTTCAAGTACCTTTTTCAAGTCTATGGAAGTCTTGTTATCGGATAGCAGCCTGAATCCAGGTTGCTTCTTCGACTTCGAATCCTTTAACTTTGGGGCCTTTTGGTCTTCTTGCACCTTTGTCTTTTGCATGTCAGCCATACTTTGCTCCGGTCCTGAAGAAGAAGGCTGAAGAACTGGCTCACTCCTCCTAGTTGCCTTCTTTGATCCTTTAGGTTAATCATTATCTCTTTTGCGCTTTTCTTTAATAAGTGCTTCAAATCCTTGAGATTTTGCAATATAAGCATAGATAGAGAAGACATCTACACGATCATTCCATCTGGTTTCTTTTCCAATTGCATCTCCTATAAATGAAAGTTCAGATGATGAAGCTTTACCTTTCTTTTCTGCGTACAGTGCATAAGTCAATAGAGGAGACTTATCTTTTGGTAACTGCTCTAATTGAAGACCATAGGCAGCAGCTTCTCTTCCTGCCTCTTGCTTCACATAAGAAGAACGCAAGAGAGTTTCCTCCATTAATTTCTTCATACCTCCTTTGCCGAAATTCATTTTGAGTGGTTGCTCTGAGTCTCCAAAATATATCATCCCATCCTTCCACACTACCAACTTTAGTCTTTTTGCCTATTCAAAGTCTTGACAATCCTTGCGCTCATGGTTTGGACTATCGCACCATATGCAACGGCAAACACGATCATTTTAAGAAGAATTCATAGGAGTAGAAGAGGATGGAACAGAAATTAGAGCTGGGTTAAGTGGTTATTGATCTCTTCTGGCCATATTTATCTAAAGATCCTTTAAATTCTTTGAAATTTCTTCCACCATGTCTTCGACAGTGGGTTTGGCAGATGGCCTGACAACTGCCGCAAGAATAGGCATAGGCATAGACATAGAAGTAGTCATAGACATGGGATGAGGGATGAAAGAAGTGGAAGGAGCAGTGGGAGAAGTAGGAGAAGTGGAGGTAGGAGTAGACATCATTAGGGGAGTTTGCATTACCATTTTGTAGGCGAGCCTTCCATCTTCGCCTCTTCATTAATGTGGAGACTGCATCAACAACATCTTGCCAATCCATCCTCAATCCCATAGGTTGCGTACGGTCTTCAAGAAGCTCTCCCAAACTCATCTTGAAGTGCAAGATCAGCCGCCTGCAAGAATAACTCCACTTTCTCCGAGTTTAAAGTTCTTTGTTCAAGTGTATCCAATTGGTTGTAGCATTCCTCAAACTTGCGCAATAACTCAGAAGCAACAAGTCCTTTGTTGGGCTGATAGACCGACTCTCTGAACATTTTCCGAGTAGCAATACCATAATCCTCCAAGAAATATTCATCTTTGAGTGATTTTTTGAAAACATTCCAGTTTGAGTCTTGCACAAATAAATCTGTTACTCTAACACACAAAGCAGGCATGACAAGTCATAGAAAATAATTGCTCCAATTGGTAGGGACTCCAAAGAAGTGCATCTAGCTTTCAAAAGTTTTAAGATAAGCTGAGACATTCTAGCCATCAAATAATATACGTTCACTTACCACGGCCTTGATTGCTTTGGTTGCTCCATGTGTACGCTCTTGTTCTTGATATAGCATTCATTGTTGATCCAATTGTTGCTGATGAAGCTGATGCTATTGTTGCATAGATAACTACATTTGTTGATTCTGCATCATAATAGTTGAAGAAAGAGTCTACAATAAATTCTTCATCTCATCGGTTGAAAAGGTAGAAGGACTCATTGATGAAGTGGATAGAGTATTCGAACAGTCTCCCATCTCAACAATCAGAAGCGATGCTTTCATGTCGGGTTCACCAGGTGTCGCACGAAATACACGCAGGGGGTTTGTGAAGTCGCTCGCTGCAGGGACGCCAAGAGATGGAAGGGAAGATGATGAAGAGTACTTAACTCAAGTCAAACACATGGGATCCAAAAGAGGGTGCTTTAATTGTCATTCAGAATAAGAAGCAAGGGATATAAAAGTGAAAATTTGGTTTGAAGTTCTAGGAACTCTATCACTTCATCAAAACCCTCTTCATAAAATGAAACAATAAGAGAATTTAGCTCAAACCATGATACTTCTTTGGAGGCACACGTGAATGCTTTACGTGCATTGGATTCTTCTAGAGTGGCTTTATCCTCAATCACTACAACAAAAAGGCCTCATAGACGCACATTTAGACGCGATTTTTGAATATAGAGAAATTCTTATGGGCGCATCTATCCGCCCATCTATTTGCACGTCTACCATTTCGCGTCTATAATCGCATGTATCAATGAATTTACACGCACAAATAGACGCGTAATAGACGCACATATACACGCGCATATAGACACGCTGATAGACGCGCTTTTACAAGCACTGGTAGACACGAACGGAAAACAAAAAATATCCTTTTTTTAATATATTTAATTTATTTTTTAAATTTGAATTATGAAGCGCGTGTATAAGCGCGTGTAGTCTACATTATAGACGCGCGTATAAACGCGAATTATCTGCAATTTAGACCACGGATAGACGCGCAAAACAGAACTGGAAAAAAAAACCAAAGAGCATAACCACATGCTCTCTGGTTTTTTTTTTCCCCCTCCCATACATCAGATTGTGTATTTGGGAAAAAGACAATGTATCTTACGGGCACGAGAATTGAAAATAAAAGTCCATGTATTCATTATATATCAAAAGCATTTACAAGGAAAGTTTAAGTGCTTGCGACCTAAAGCATGGTCGCAAGCAGTAGGCTCAAAGAGATATCATATATATACAAGAAAAGAAGGCCTCATGAGGAGGTATGGTGCTCCTCTACGAATCTGAAGAGGAAACATCTTCGCTAGTACCACCATGGCTACTAGCATTGCTATCCCCCTCCTCGCTATGCTCCACATCCGGGTTCCCCTACACACACAAAAGATCAGGGTTGCTTACATAGACAAGGTGGAGAAAAAGTTATAATTAGCTATACTTTTAATAGGAAAGTAAGAAAAACATACCTCCTCTAGCTGTCAAATCCTCATGGCCCAGTTGTATTGGTCCTCAGTGATGAGACCCTCCTCATAAAAGTGAAGCCATGTCGCTACGCAGTTATGGCCTCGATGGTAACCTACCTCTCTAAGAGTAGGTGTCCTACCAACGATGGTAGTTTGAAAACATTTAGAGATATACAAACAATTATGAGTCACAATATATTAGACTAAAATATATAAAGAATTGAAAGAAATATAAATTTAAAAAAACTAGAAATCAAAATATACTTACAAACTCTGCCTCCCACGACTCTCTGTCGCCCGATCCGTAATGGGACGATCCTATTGTTTCCATTTGGATCCGTCGCGCCTCTGCGTGCTGGTGACTCTTCACTTTCTTTGCTACTTTCTTCTTGGCTTTCTTCCACTCTATGCGATGGCACATAGATGGTTGGCTATAGGCTCCACGCCCCTCCTCTAGCCTCCACAGTGAGTCCCTGGCCCGTGTCATGAGATGGGATCTTTTGTTGTGAAGCATATCCCTCACTTTTGTACGTCCCCAATCATCTGAGAATCGCTGACCCTCAGGATTTGGGTACCTCCTATGGACTGCCCTCAACACCTCCTGCCATAAGCCGCTTTTCTGATTTTTGAAGGCAATGAAATAATCTTTATACGTCGCATGCACGATGCTCCTCATGTACGCCATTACATCCCTTCCCTCATCATCATGAAAGATGCCACCAACATCTGTAACTCTATAGTACTTGCGTACAACCTCCTCTACGTGATCTACTGGTGAGGGTGATCCCTCGCCACCTCCTAGGCAACCCCCACACAAGCCTCGTCCTCCCCCTCGACTCTCCCTCCTCCCTCTCTGTCGATTACCCTCTGCCTCGCTGGACGCACGAGCTTCTGCAGATGCTTGTGCTTCAGCCGATGCACGTGGAGCACGTGGAGTACCTGCATATGGAGTACCTGCATGTGGAGTACCTGCATGTGGAGTCTGGGAAGTAGTGCCAGGCAAAGACGTCAGAGGCATCCCAGACATGACACTTAACACCTCATCCCTGTAGGAGAGGTGCCAAGGTGTCTGGTCATCTCTCCCATGAAGTCTTCCTTACTAGGAAAACCTCCAAAAAATGCATTGACCCCCCTGCCAAAGGAGGCCAATGTATCATTCATGCGATCTACATCCGAGTCATTGCTAGATGAATCAGGATACGACATCTGCAAAAAAAACACAGGAAAAAGACAAATTTATTTACATACAAAAAATCATATATTACCTACATTTTCAAAGAGCTTTCTTTAGACATTGAGTATAACACTTAAGTGCTAATGCTTCTCTTAAACAAGAAAACTGATAAACACAAACATGGGATTGGTCACATTCATCATTGCAAAAATATATTGTTTACTATCAGAACTGGGAGACTTGGCGCGTGTATCCCCGCGTCTAAATTGCAGGTTAGACGCGCCCTCAGACGTGCTCCAGAGTTAACCTTCTATCCAGCGCATCTATCTGCGCATCTAAGATGCAGCATAGACGCGCTGTCAGATGCACATTCCAGGTCAATGTGCGTGTATAATCGAGTGTAGACTGCAGGTCAACCTTCTGTGCAGTGCCTGTATCATCGCGTGTAGACTGCAGGTCAACCTTCTGTGCAGCGCATGTATCATCGCATGTACAATGCAGAGCACACGCGCCAGCATACGCGCACTAAGACGCGCCCTCAAACGCTATGAGAGGAAACATTTTTCGCGTCTATATCTACGTCTACACTGAGATGTAGGTGCGCTATCAGACGCGCTCGATCGGCTAATTTTAGGCCAACAACCGCCATTGATGATTTACAAAATGCAATACATAATGGAATCACAAATCCGAAATACACAGATAGAGCAGAGAGAGGAAGAGAGAAACAGAGAGAGAGAGAGAGAGAGAGAGAGAGAGAGAGAGAGAGAGAGAGAGAGAGAGAGAGAGAGAGAGAGAAAGAGAGAGAGACTCACCTTGGGTGTTTGGTGTGGCGGGTGGTGGCGCTTCTTCCTTCTCCTTCTTCCTCTCCTTGGTAAATTACCCTCCCTTGATGCTTGCTTGCTTGCTTGCTGCTTCTTCTTGTTCTCTCTTTCTTCCTCTCCTTGGCTTTCCTTTTTCCCTTCTTGTGTGTTTGAAATGAAAGAAGAGGTGAGTTATGAGGAGGTGAGGCATGAAGAGACTGCATGTCGGCTAAACTCAAGCTTCAGAACCGCAAAAAACGCAAGAAAGAAAAGGCGTAGTTTGAAAAGAAATGATTTAAGTATGGTTTGAATTTTGACATGTGTGTCTATTTTTGCGTGTATATGCGCATCTATTGTTCAGGTAGACGCGAGTATAGACGCGAACATAGACGCGGAAATAGACGCTAATATAAATGCGTTGGTAAATGCGGTTATAGACACGCATTTGGGTTTTATCATAATTTTTTGTTTTTAAGATAAGTTTTGATAGTGAATTCTTATCATAAGTTTTAATGTATTTATGATGATTTTTGTGTATTTAAAATTGAGATCTTATGTAGACATATGAATGATAAATATTTTGATGTTGTCATGAATTAGGTTTAATCATGTCGACGTCGTCATCACCTAGTGCGATGCAAGCTGATGAGTTAATGAGCACATCCTCAAGTGAGGATGAAACATTGCGACTTCATAATCGAGATGCATGGCTACGACGAAAAATTAAATGCATGTGTGATCGTTGTCGAGGGTGTATTTTTCGAGCACGTCGAATTGCAATGTCACACCTCAGCTTGTATGGAGAATGGGACCGAGAAAAATCACCGGTATTCATTGTTTTGTTTTACCACTAAGATTGCATGTCTATGTTACGGGAATTATATATCAGTGTACATGAAACTCCCTTTTGTGGGTGAGTAGGATGTAGTGCCACATCCTTAGATGCTCCCTCCCGGGCGTCGAGAGGCTGCAAAACGTCGACACGAGGAGGCAGAGTCTTCAAGAAGAGTAGAGACTAACGATCATGATAGTAGCCCTCATGAAATGCCCCATCAAGTCGTAGAGGATGAGATTTTGGACAACATGGTACACCATCTATTTTCGCAACCGGTTCAGGGAGAAGGTCACTCTACGAAGCCAGATGATCCACTATATGTAGCATCATCTACTCCGTTGTATGAAGGTTGTATGTACTCCGTTCTTCGTGCGTCCCTCGAGATACTTAACTTGCAAACAATTTATGGATGGAGTAATGTCAGTTTGGATGTGTTATTGAAGTAGGTATCAATTCAGTTTGGCTTATGAATCATAATATTAATTGTTCTATTTTGAAATCAGACAGAAATATATGTTGGTGGTTTTTTAACTCGCTTTTAAAAATATATGTAGGTTATTATCACAATGCTTCCAAAAGGAAACAAATTGCCAACTAAGAGAGAGCAAGCAAGACATTACTTGACATCTCTGGGAGGCCTCGATTATGTCAAGATCCATGCATGTGTCAATGATTGTGTCTTATTTCGTGGGATTCATGAGTTCGTACGAGAGTGTCCTGTTTTTGGCGAATCAAGATACGAAGTGGAGATAAAGTCAATGGATGTGCCTCCTAAGGTTTTGCGACATTTTCTGATTGTTCCACGTATAAAACTTATGTTCAAGTGTAAGTCTATTGGAAAGCTCATGTCATGGCATGCTAGTCATCATTCAAGTGATGGAAAATGGAGGATCCCTACAGACGCATCGGCATGGCAACATATAGATAATTTGTGGCCCGTTTTCAAAGAAGAGCCAAGAAATTTGAGATTTGATTTAGGTATGGATAGAATCAATCCATTTGGCATCAAAAGCACATCATACAGTGTATGGCCAGTGGTATTGGTGAACTATAATATTCCTCCATCCATGGCAATTAAAAAGGGACATGTGATGTTGTCCCTTCTGATTCCCTAGAAAGCACAAGGTTAAAAACATGGACATTTACTTAGAGCCTTTGATTGAAGAGTTAGAAATGTTATGGGAAGGTATTGAGGTGCAAGATACAAGTGCATCTGCATCCTCTAGAGATTTCACATTGAAGGCCATGTTGTTGTGGACCATGCACGACTTTCCAGGATACAGAGAGTGTTTCAGGTACATGTATATAACTCTATATTTGAAATTCAAGACTTGAATCAATTGCATTTTATTAATTCACTTATTTTTTCAGATTTAACCACGTCAGGATATCATGCATGTCCTATTTGCGGTCCCTCTCTAGTTTCCTCTAGGCCAGCACGTTTAAAGAAGGTTATCTACAACAATCATCATCGATTTCTTCCTATTGACCATTCCAAATATGTTCTCCCTACTAATGGAATGACTCCACAATCTCTAACCATTCGAGATTGGAAGGATAGATGGATTAATGCCGACAGCCACCCTCCACTCAGCATGAGTCGGTAAGAAGTGCATTTCTCTCGATTGACTTTAAAGTATTTAGCATGATGAATTGTTTACATAATATATTGTTTGTTTGTTAGGTTCTCTATATTTTTTCGTCTTCCATACTGGACTGAACTCAAGATCAATCACCTGTTGGACCCCATGCACATATTCAAAAATGGTGTATCTACATTATGGGATCACTTGATAGGGGCTCGTGATTCAGTTAATGTAAGGGAGGATTTACGTAACATTGGTCGCATGAGACGAGCCTGGCCATGCATTGGACCCAGAGGAAAGATTGAGCTACCCCATGCACCTTGGATGTTGTCAAAGAACGAGGAAAAAATAGTAAAGGAGCAAATATATAGCTTTCGAACACCCACAGGATGTATGAGACGTCTCAAGGGAGCCTTCATAAAGAAAAAGAAAAGAGGTGTGGAGCAACTATCTGTTTTGAAGTCCCACGATTGGCACAAAATGATTCAAGTAAGGGTATCTCTAACCATGAATATAGTAATTAGTGGAGTAACTATGTGTAAACTTTCGAGTATGTTGACTTTTTCCTCAACTAATCATTTGATCTATGAATATTGTTTACATTCAGTTCGTACTTCCTACTAGCATATCCCATTGTGTATCCAAAGATGTACATGATATCATTTACAAGATGGGAGAGCTTGTGAGGTGTGTATACATTGTATTTTTTCATTATATATCTTTGAATTTCTACACAAAAATAAACAAGCACGTCATATATCTTGACAGATACGTGAGCTCGAAGGAAATTGATCGTACATTTACTCAATCTATTTTAACTACTCAATTACATATACTCGTACATTTGATTAATGAGATCGCACTTTGTGGGGTAGTTCATGTAAGGTGGATGTTTTTTCTTGAGCGCTTCATGAAAACCTTGAAAGATTTTGTGAGGCAAAAAGCACGGCCTGAGGAAAGCATGGCTGAGGGTTGGTTAGTGCAATCATCCCTTGTTTATATCTCTGAATATCTTGCTGAAGTGGATCCCTCTCAACCACGACTATGGAAAGATAATAAAGACTTGACGATGACCTCTATAGTACCTCAAGGAAAAGGATTGAGTAAAGCGCTAACAAAAGAAGAACTTCGTAAGTTAAATAGTTTTTGTGTGCTCAATAGTGATGTAATGAGCAAATGGGTGACACTATATAATGAAGCAAGGGCAAGATGAAAAAGCGAAAGATAAGCATTTCGCACTAGATATGGACGTAATGTCTCATTTCTAGATCATCTAAATGCGCTCCCACGTCATATTGATATAGATTGGTTACATGAGAAAATGGAGAGAATGGAAAAAGAGGAGGAAATTAATATATCTCAAGAAGAGTGGGAATACGCACGAGGTTGCTTATCAAAGGTGAGACATACTATCAATTAATTTATTTCTATAAGTTTTATTTTATATAAATAATTGACATGTTTGATCTTTTATCTTTTACTACTAGTGCAGATTATTCAATGCACTTTGGTGTAAGGGTAAACATCTTCGAACTCAACATATAGATGAAAAGAGAAATTCCCAAGATTGTGGTGTCCTTGCTCACTTCAAGGATGCCAATGGTACCATGGAAGGTTATTGTGGCTTGATCCAAGATATTCTGAAGCTTGACTTCAGACGATTCTTTATATATGTACTGGATGTGAAGTGGTTTAAAGAAGTGGTAACAAATGGTGAGCATTGCACAATCAGATGTCATCCAATTGGTTTTGTAATCATTGACTCTACAAAATTTCACCAAAACAAGAATGACACATTAGTACTACGTCAACAATGCGAGCAGGTATATATGCAAAGGCTAAATTTTTTATATGTATACATGTGATACATATACACAATATAATAAGTACTTAAGTTTTTTGCTTTTATTTTTCAAATACAGGTTGTGTATCATCCAATGGTAAACAATAACCGATGGTGGTATGTCATCCCTATATCTAATCATTCAAACCCAATATATGATAATATTACCGACATGGAGATAGCAGATGACAATCCAACAATTAATGATGATGTGCATGATGACACCATAATGGATGATATGCGTGATATAGTACAAGATGAACCTCGCAAGGATGTTCAAGGAAACATAGAAGAAGACAATAATGTGATTGTCGATGATATTGATGAAGTTATTGAGCAATATAGCAACACATCTGATAGTGGGATAGACTTATTTGTTTCGTTACCTCTTGGTAACATAGACCTAGAAGTAGATAGTTTAGCAAGGGCTAATCTCATTGAAGATGAGATGGATCATTCACTGTAACATACTTAATTTGCTTATTGATTCAATGTGTATTCCTAATTCAATGGTTTTTATCATGCGCACACGTGCATACTTAAGAATCAATAGTCAATTTTAAAGCTACATTGAATTTTCCATAATAAAAAGGAAGTATCTTTTATCATCTTCAAGTACGTAGAGAAATTACGAGATACATATTGCAATGCTTGCTACTAATTGTAAGGTTTTTGTCGCTTGCCGCTAATTACTTATATCAGGCTTGTCAACTGGAGGAACTGCCATTCATTAGAGAGCAATGAAAAAGTAATTATTAACTCTATTTTTTTAATTCAATGATTCAATGTGTATTCTTAATTCTATGGTTTTTATCATGCGCACATGTGCATGCTCAAGAATCAATTTCAGGTGGTTAAATAATTATTAACTTTGGTTTTTTAATTATTTGAATTGCTAATTTTAGGTGGTTAAATAATTGTGCGTCTGCTAGCGCGTCTATATTAGCGTCTATTTGTGCGGATATATAGACGCAAAATTCGCGTCTATTTATACGCACGTTTACACACACTTATAGACGCTGTGCTAACATGCGCGTCTATGCCTCGTTTCTGTTGTAGTGAATCATGATCTCTATCGCTCCTCACTCTCGTTGTATCAACACCCATGCAAGGATTAAGTGACTCTCCTACACCATCGGCTTTGCAATGTCCTTTCCATTAGCCCTTCCTTTTTGCATATAAAATCTTCCTTCATCAATATATCAATAACTGTGTTTCTTGTAAAGCCATATTTGCTGCTTTAATAGCAGCATCTAAAGAACAAAAACTTGATGTAGATCATAAAGACGGTGACCCTAAGTGTAGTTGTTGCCAGTATTGCTAGATTTTCTTAACCAGGAAATTGTTTAACTAGTTTTGATTCAAAATAGCTCATGAAAAGCTCAATAGTAAAGTACAGGAATCAACAGAATTGAAGGTGTAAATTCATGAAAACCATGGTGATGATGGTGCCCCCGTTTATTGCTTCAATTTATGCTGATTCCGTCCCTAGAGAACATCCCTTGACCATGGTCCACAGCAACCACTAAGACGAAGCTTTTTCCATCCTAGCTATCCTGCACGACAAGACTCCATTTCCCATCAAAAGCGATGGCCTATTTTTACTGTCGATGCTATTCTTCGTTGGCCATTCACAAAGAAAGCTGATGGAAGCAAACGATGCCAACCACCTTAACGATAAATGTTGTCTTCCTCATCTGGATCATCTTCTTTGTTGGCAATCTCATCTTTGCTGTCATCTTTGACATGGCTACAGTGTTCATTAACGTCTTCATGGAATTCGCCAATATTGCCATCCTTATTGTTGTTGCATCGGAGACTATGGCCGTCCTTCTGATGATGACCAGATGGATCAGGAAAACATACGGAGACGGACGGAAGAGCTGCTAGGTCATTCAGGACTATGACTGTGTATTAGCTGTGCCATAAATCAGCAAAGTCAACACCGTCTGCACGGCCATGAATACCATGATTCGAAAGGTGCAGATCTGCGGGATTACAGAAGGGACGGAAGAGGCCACCACAACCGTCTTCTCCTTCCAAAGTTCATGCTTGACTTCGTAGCCTACGTTTGCTGCTATTTTGCCTCCTTCTTCATGTCCATAGTTCCTGCAATTTTCATACTCGAATTGCAATCATCTTTTCATGACGAAGAGACTCATGATATTTTCCATATTGGTAGCCTTCAGCATGCCGATCAATCATGTTGCACTCTTCCCATCCTCCCCAAACTCAGCATCGTCTCCCCCTGCTTGACGACCACCATCCCAATGTCGTCTTAGGTGATAGAAAAAACCACAGAAAAAAAGCTACTTTTCTTTTTTTAGTGCTGAACTTCTTTTGTTAAAATCGTCATCGTCCTCCCAAAAAGCTCCTCCAGAATCAAAGCTTTTCCGATAAAAACCACGCTATCTCAATTTACTTCGGCATAACATCATTGATTAGATCAGACATGCTGAAGAGATAGATGACGCCAAGCTTGCTTTTGAGATCATTGTGGAGAAAGCAAAGCTAAGTTGATGGCGACCATCTTTGTGGGCCCCGTTTGTTGAAGCTGTCCTTCTCTTGATCCACCCAGAATCCTACATGCATTAATAATGACGTTTTGCAGTGTTCGAAGATGTCAATGATAATGTCATCATACTAATAATGTCCTGTAGCCATCATATTTTGTTCTTTTCACAAGCCAAGATTCTCAAACCATAACAAGTACTTGAAATGTCATCATGTTCAAGTAATTATACTCCATTTTGATTCCAAGGATAAGATCTTTAATTAGCTTTTCTTTAAGCATTCAAATGAGAGAGAGAATAAAGTTTCAATGCTTCTTCATCCATCATACCACATAGCTCCGAAGATAATTGTTTGGTTTCACTCAATCTGATTGCTTCATAAGCTTACAACAACCAATATTATTGGAGAGCTAGAGCCCTTCACGAGCAGCAATCATTGCCCCATCATCTCAACCATATATTCCAAGCAATTGGTTTATTAATGATTTGTATTAGTCCTTCGAAATTATGAGAAAAGTTGTCAATTTGATGGGTAGTAATGAGTGGCTCAAAACATATCTCATAAATGGATGAAGATCTTTCATGATTCATATTTTCAACGATAAGAAGTGGCTTTGTTTTCATTACCATGGATGATGATTTCCTAGAGTAGAGAATCACTTCAAGTATAGTCTTCCCATGCATTACATCCTATCAAAAATATGCTTTTGGAAGAAAACTTCATGCTCAATCACTCATGTTTTAAGGAAATACAAAATTTCCAATCCATGATATGCAATCAATCGAAGAGCGATGCTCCACGAAAAAATTATGAATGCACCGAGGAATTTGTGCCTATACTAACTACATGTACTCGTGCCTCATGCAAATGTAAACACAAAAGATACACAACGAAAAATAATGACGCTGTCTTAAGAGTCCAAAATCTTGGCAGAAAATTTCGCCCCCAGGTTTGCAGTGGTAGATGCGCAGCGTCACGACAACGAATTGATAATTTATTTAGAGAGCTTATTAATACACTCATGATGTAATATTTCCGTTTAAAAATATTGTTGAACTTGACTCCCCACACGTGGCGTAAAACCTGTGCAAGGTTATCTCCTGCATCGTAATTACCGGCAGCTTAAATCGTACCCCGCACACGCAAAAATGAGGCCTCCGCATTGTGAGATCGAGGCCGGGGTTGAAGACCATAAAAACCCGCAGGAGAACACCCATTTTGAAGGGCAATTGGGATAATCATGAAATTTAAGTCTTTTTTTTTGTTACTATCCCTTCCCCCAACCGATGCATGGCTGGAGGAGAGGGAGTGGGCGAGGAAGTAGGTAAGGAGTATGGGGAGCTTGTAGAGGTGGAGATGCATGGGAGATGAGGGAAGCATGGGGGGGCTCCACGTGTGTGGAGTCTCTTCCCTCCCCTTGGCCTATATAAACACCCCTTAGTGGGGGATATGGGAAGGAGCAGACGAACGGCTACTGTGCTGGAGGACCGACGGGAGAGGAAGAAACGCTGCTGCCGCTGCCGTGAACGCTGCCGGGCTGAGAAACGCCACCCCCACAGCGCTACTGCTGTCGCCATTTTCCCCCTACCACGTCCGTCAGCAATCTTTTCCTTCCCAATCATTGGGACCACGTCGACTCTGTTCAGAAGGATAAGGCCCTTGGGCCTTGTTCCTGCGTGCCTTCTCGGTTTTTAAACCGGGCTCGTAAAGCTCCATTCCCACAAGCCTTCCCATAAGCCCCAATCCCACAAGCCCCTCGGGTTTTTAAAGATCCGCATTTCGGTGAAGGAATCTCCTACGTACGAGGGAGAAGGCAAATCTTGATGCTGTTCGGAGAACGCGTAGAAGTGAGGGTAATCCGCAGAGTTCAAGTCATCAATGATGGCTCCCAAGAAGTCGCAAGGCGCACCTGTGGGAGGTTCTTCCTCGAACTTACACGTGGATATCACCACGGATCCACAAATCTAGGTTCCACGAATTTATTCCCACATGAAGAGATGTTTTAAGTACGCTTAATTCCATAGGGAAAATGCATTCTACGTTATCCTTAATTCATGGGTAGTGATAAAAGTACATTTGATAAATTATCTCTTTGAACGATAGATAAAGGATTTGTGCATATCATGCATCTCCAAAGTTATGAATGAAAAGCACTTACTCACCCTATGAACTTAGTCGCAAATTGCCTTGTCATGCATTTTCAAAGTGGAAGCATAAAACGCATATTGCCTAGGGTTAAGGAGGAAATTGTTAAGTGCATTGGCCGTGAAGGAAAAGATTATCTTACATTTAGTCAATAACTTCCTTCGTTATGACTCGCATGAGGAAACTGTTAACTTCCGTTTAATGGCATGAAAATGGAATATTGGACATTGCATGTTGCTTGCAAAGATGTTGTCAAACGGACTAAAGGTTGCACGTCACATGAACTTCATTAACAATGTTGTATTTAGAAAAGATCGCATGTTACATATTCGTAAATTTCATTTCATCGAGTTGCATTTAGAAAAGATTGTATGGCTTATCAAAGTATGAAACTCAAATGCTTAGACAAAAGGTTGTAGGCATTACTCCTCGATGTAAATCCTAGTAGGTCCTATGTAAGTTATTCTTCAAATTATCATGCATTTTGACTTTAGCAAGAAAATATAAGGTTATTGGGGATCTTGTGGTGCGTGGAAGTAATGAATCGCAGGTTTACATATTTTGTGACGTCTTGAAATTATCCACACCTTTAGAACAAGCTTAGCACCTCTAGGAAAGGGTCATTCTTATCGCAAGACAAGTAGAACAGTTTACCCAAATCACTTGTGATATTGTAACTATTAGGGTTTCGTATAGGCATAACTAATCGACACGATAAACACCTTAAGTACTAGCTAGGGCTTGGCACGTTAGAAGTGATGCCTAATATCGCACTTGGAACGCCAAGTTGAAACCCTCAAACCCTAAGGACCTACCCACATTCATGGAATGTTGGGTCAATTGGAAGCTCATGCAAATAACAATCTAGGGTTTCTACCCTAAGGATCGTTCGACCTAATGCTAAAACTCAGATTGAGTTTGGAAACCCTAGGACCGTCGGCCTAGTACAATTAGGGTTGGGTTGGGTAAGAAGACGCCCTAAACCCTGCATATTGTCTAAACAAAAGTCCTTGACCAGGAAACGCCGTTCAATGGGTGAAATGATCCCATGAGATAGATGCGATACTTATGCAATAAATTGCAATGTCGTATGGCCTTGTGGTTTAGCCACAAGATAGATTTGCCATTCCTTGGAATGGGGTTGGCTGGTTCTAGTGCAAGTATAACTTGCAAGAGGATGAGTAGTCATCCTGTCACATTAGCTTTCTTGGGGAAAATTGCCAAGATAAGGGAAGTTAGGTATTTCTTGGTAAACAAAGGTTCAATCAAGTTAGAGCGACATGGTTGCCAGGATTCACTCTCTTAATTTATGAAACCTAAGGTGTTGGTTAAGCTGTGTTAACAGGGTACGACCCTAACCCAAGGACAAAAGGGTGAACAAACAAACCCTTGGGGATTTTGCCAAGTCTAAATTGATCCTGGATCGAATGCTGGATGCATTCAGAGATAAGGATTCACTCCTTAGCAATTGGCCAAATTAAACGATTAAACTTCTGGCCATTTGTTAACTCTTTCAGTTTTCCCATCTGTTTGTGGATGATATGCGGTACTAGGAGTCAAAAGAGTCCCAATTGAAGAGAACAAAATCCTCCAAAAGCTACCCATAAACTTAATGTTGCGATCGGACACAATCTTCATTGGAAAACCATGAAGCTTGAAAATAAATTCCATGAATTGTTGAGCCACTTGCTTTGTTTTGTAAATTGGGCCTTAGTAGGGATCAAATGGGTTGATTACATATACTAGTTCTCACAGCAAGTCAAATAATTGGAAATTTATGAATTACACCATGCTTGTAAAGAAATACAAGAAATACACCATGTTTGCAAGGAAGCCACAGCCAAGGTAGCTAGGCATAAAATAGTATTTCCATGGAAGGCTCAGAATCATAGAGTAAGTTGCAACATGAATACCCACCTCATGTCAAGGTGGGACATGGTATGCACCCCATATTTTGGTGGCTAAGAGCATGTACCCTCTTAGTTGGCTATTAAAATTTATGATAAAAAATAATTATAATTTTATGTAATTGATTTACTATGCCTCGGTATGCACCTTGTCCATAATGACCCTAGTGCACAAAAATGGGCATAACTTTCAAAACCGTAGCTCTGATTGGGGAGGTTTTTAATTCAAACCGGAGGGAAAGAAGCACTCTTTGAGGTGAGCTATAGGGTTCACTTGTAAATTCAAAACAAAAATTTCTGCAATAGGATTTTCTTGACTATCCTGCAGGATTGTGACCAAAAACACTGCATGTCCCTTATTGCAAAAGCCTTACATGGATAAAGCCTAGTCTGAGAGGCCTAATCAATAACATCAATAGCATACTGAGCATTATCCCAAGAATCATTGCATACCCATCTTCTCTCTCATCAATGCATAAATGAATTCACTACCATACATCTCCTTTGACTACATGCACTTCAAGTGTCATACATGGGTACCATTAGCATTGTGGAGGTGCCCAAGGGGAATCATTGCATAAGGGAGAGTGGAGCTCATGGAAAGTACTTGCACCTATATACAAGTATTGGGCTCCAGATAAGAGGGAGGTAGGCAAAGCTCCCCCCGCACTGGGTTGTACACCCCTTCAGGGTCTTAAGTGGTAAGGGAGGGTCACCTCTCTTTTGTCTTACCACCTCGCATGGCATCGGCCTTTTTCCTCAATCGGAGTATACATGGAAGTCATTTTTTATTAAGCAATCAACATGATATGCATTGGAAAGAAGACATTGGGCCTTTTCATGAGATGCAAGGAATGAATAGAGGTTGAAGTAAGGGTTACCTTTGCAGTCCAGTGACTCACTGCCTGCTGCTTACCCAATTTACAATGGTTATCATTCATTTTGGGGCTTATCCAGGATCACAAGACAAAGTGGGGTTTAATGTCAGTCAATACAATGAATTTCAAAAAGAGACATTATGCATGCACACAAAGAGGATTGAGCTATTAGACCTATGCACTCTTGAATCTCTCCAACAAGGATTAAGCTCAGCAAGTGGCTTAATTGAGTGATTAGGATAATATTGGCATACCTCTTTAATGCTTCGAAAGATCGTTGAAGCATAAATCATCATGATGCCTGATTACTCCATCGATCAAGTTTGGTTGGTTGGGGTCATCCGTGGAAGAGGACTTCAGCATTTGAATGCTCCTATTGAGGAGGATGGCTCTCATGCTTATCCCCGAGCTTAAGCTTCAGAGAAGGAAAGCTTCAAGTGAAGCTTTCATGGCTGCCCACAAAATCTCTGCATGTTGAGCTCCATGTCTTCAATCCGATCAAGAGAAAGCAAAAGGGGTTGAAGGGTTGCATGAAGACTGAGCTTCCAATGTTGTGGGCTGAACTGAGGGCTGGGGTGGAGCTTCAATGGGTGTTCATGGCAGGGCACAATAACACATTGAGCCTTGCTAGAGGAGGGGGTTCAAATGTTGGACAAGAAGGCCTAAACTTGGTCAAGAGGAGTAGGTGGTGCGCAGATCGGATGCTATACGCTCGCGTAGTGAATGCCAGAAGATCCCCAAGAACAAAAGAACTCTACTTTTTGCACAAAACTCAAGGTAAAAAGCATACACGACATGAACAAGAGACCAATTGGGTGCAATCTCCCCCCATGCCTTGTGTGAGCGCTCCACAAAGCATGTATTTTATGTATTAATCATCTTCAAGCTCAAATAATAGCCCAAATTACAAAATAGCAAGCTTTTAGCTTTTGAGTTTGCTTTAGCATAAAATAGAAATAAAGCTAATGGGCGGTGCCCAAAGAGTCTGGCATACCCAATACAATGTCCAAGTACAAATAACATAATCGTGCGCCCATGCGCATACAAAATAATAAATAAATATCCAATGCCTCAATAAATAGGCGCGACAAAATATAGGCGCCATGCCTAAGGTATGCGCCCATCAAAATATAAGAGATAAATCGAATACTCGCTATCCTCCAATGCTTTCCTCCGCCACTGCTGCTATCTCTACACACTAACTGAAGCATTCACAATCGTTAGTAAAATAATACAATTAAACCGACAAAAGTGAATACCTAGTAGTCTTCAGCTACATAAATAAATCAACTGGTTAGAAATTTTGCGGAATCACCCGTTATGGAATCACCCATGTATACACTAAATTAATGAAACGCCTGAAAAGGATAGGCGTCCCCATCAACTTCTTGCACAAAGAATCCACTTTGTGTATGAGCCCTGGTCATCAAAGTTTACGGAATCCACCGTAAAACCTCATGGAATCCACCGTGAAATATGCCTCCTGGCATCATACCCCCAGGGTGGGATAGCAATTGACCTCAATTGCTATTAGCTCAATGTGGAGCTAGCAGAGTGGGGAAAGCATTTAAGTCTCTAGCGTGCATCCATTGTGCTTCTTCTACAGGATGGTTCTTAAATTTGACTAGATATCTAGAATATCTTCGGCCAGTTCTAGTGGTCATAAAGTCAGTGTCTATGATAGCTTCAGGTTCAAGTATTTCAGTCTCTTCCTCTAACAAAGGTGGGTTTTCATAAACAGGGTGTACAGGTAATTGGCGTCTAAAGGGTCTTAATAGACTAATGTGAAATGTGTTGTGAATTTTCCAGTGAGGTGGTAATTCTAACTTGAATGCATTGTCATTAATTTTATGAATGATCCTAAATGGTCCATAGAATCTAGGTGCTAATTTCACAACTGGGTGTCTATCTACACTTTGTAGTCTACGTTTTTCTATTCTCAACCAAACATAGTCATCAACTTTGAAATTCATTGCTTGTCTTTTCTTATTGGCTTGTTTGGTATATGATTGCTTGTCTTTTCTTATTGGCAATCATGGCTTTAACCTCATCAAAAATAGTATTGTGCATACTAGCAATATCATCAGTACTCTGAATTCTATTTGATAAAGATGCAACAAGTGTAGACAATCTATAACCATAAATCACTTCAAACTGTGCTTTCTTTGTAGATGTGTGTGGTGTATTGTTATATGCAAACTGTAATAAATACAAGTGTGTGTCCCATGTCTGTGGTTTAGAAATAGTATAAGCACGTAAAAGATCTAGAATAGTACTATTAGTGGCTTCTGTTTGTCCATTAGTTTCAGGATGAAATGCAGATGAGAAATCAATTTTTGTGCCTAGATTAGCAAACAAAGTAATCCAAAAGTTGTTACAAAATCTAGAATCACGATAAAAAATAATAACTTTTGGTAATCCATGGTTAGTAAAAACAGTTTTCAAAAATAATTGTGCTGCCTGTGATGCTGTTAAAGTTTTCTTACATGGAATGAAATATGCTTGTTTACTAAACCTATCTACTACTGTCCAAATCATATCATGGTTAGATTTAGTATTAGGTAAACCAGTAATAAAATCCATAGAAATTTGTTCCCATGGTCTTGATGGAATATATAAAGGCATAAGTAATCCATAGTGTTTACCATGATGTCTCTTAACTCTTTGACAAATCAAACATTCAGAAACAAAGTTAGATACATCAGTGTCCATATGCGGCTAATAAAAATCCTTAGTTAATGTACGTAAAGTAGATATGATACCTCTATGACCTTGATATGGAGGACAATGAATCTCATTCAAAACAAAATATCTGAATGGAACTGTAACACATAATCTCTTTTCATAAAACATGAATCCATCATTATAAGACAGTGAATCAATAGGAATCAAGTTATTTTGAACTACTTTTTTCAATCACCATGAAAAGTAATGTCCTGATGATAAGTATCTTTCATAGTAGTTAAAGAATCAAATGATATAACAGAAATATTATGAATGGCAGGTCTTCTACTTAATGCATCGACCACTACATTTTCTTTACCGGGTTGATATTGGATAATCGGATGAAAACTCTGAATAAAGGCTGCCCATTTGATATGTCGGTCAGATATTTAGGGTTGGCTAAGTAAATGTCTAATACTTTGTTGATCGGTCTTAATCATAAATTATAAACCCATTAAGTAGTGTTTCCACTGTCTTAAGGCTTGTACTACAGCTAATAATTCTTTATCATATGTGGAATATTTAAGTTCGGAGGGTTTCAGTTTACAACTAGAATAGGCTATGGGATGATTATTCTGCATCAGTACGGCTCCTATTCCTAATCCGCTAGCATCAGTCACTACTAAAAAGAATGTTCTATTAAAATCAGGCAATTGTAAAACAGGAGCATGGGTTAATGCATGTTTCAATAAGTCAAAGGATTTTTGTTGATTATCAGACCAATGATAAACAATACCTTTCTTCAGAAGTTTGGTCAAAGGCAAAGCAAGTAATGAAAAATTACGCACAAACTTCCTGTAGAAACTAGCAAGACCTAGGAATGATCGTAACTCATGCACATTTTTAGGTATAGGCCAGTTCAATATTGCTTCTATTTTCTTAGGGTCAACCTTAATTCCATCACATGATACTATATGACCTAAATATTCAATTTTTGTTTTAAAAAACTCACTCTTTTTCGGATTGGCATAGAGTTGATTATCTTTTAATAACTGAAAAACCAATGACAAATGCTCATAATGTTCTTTCTCATTTTGACTAAACACCAAAATATCATCAAAGAAGACAATAACACAATGCTGATATTTTAAAAATATACGATTCATCATTCTATTAAATGTAGCAGGTGCATTAGTCAATCCGAAAGGCATCACTAAAAATTCATAATGACCAAATTGTGTCCTAAATGCAGTCTTGAATATGTCAGACTTATCTAGTCTTACCTGATGATAACTAGATTTAAGGTCTATTTTACTAAATATGGCAGAACCTTGCAGTTTATCCATAAGGTCATCGACTCTAGGAATTGGATACATATTCTTTACTGTGATCTTATTTAAAGCTCGATAGTCAATGCACATACGATAGGTATTATTTTTCTTCTTTACTAACAGAACATGTGCACCAAATGGAGAACTACTAGGTCTAATCAATCCTCTATTTAGTAATTCCTCAACTTAACTTTGAATTTCTTTTTGCTCTATCTGGTTATGCCTATATGGTACTTTACAAGGTGGTTGTGTACCAGGAATCAAATCTATTTTATGGTCTTCTGGACGTGAAGGAGGTAAACCAGGTGGTAGATCTTCTGCAAAACAGTTTTTAAAGTATCCAAGAAATTCTTTATGCCTAGGGTGCATATGATTTTCTTTAACTTGTAGTTCATTCACCCAAATGAGATAAGATTTACTACTTTTGCGTAATGCACGTTTAGCTTGAGTATGCGAAAGTAGTGGAAAAGCATTAGATGCATGCATACCATACAATGTAATATGTTTTCCTTGAAATTTAATATTAATTGAATATCTGGAATAATCTATATTGGGATTATGCTGATGATACCAAGGCATACCTAAAATAATATCACTGGACTGTAGTGGTACAACTAGAAAATTCCTTCTTTCAGTGTATTCACCAATTTGAATTTCTAAGTCATGCACTTCTTGTGTACCATTATACCTAGTGCCTAAGAATGCTGCTTTGATATGATAATGCATAGGAACAGTCTGTAACTTCAATTCTTTTACTAGCTTTGCAAAAATAAAATCATGAGTACTACCATCATCATGCAAAATAATCTTTTCCTTTCCATGCACTAAACATTTCATTGTCAATAAAGAATGTGGAGTTGGCATACCTGGTAAAGTATCCGAAGGAGTGGTAATGTCGTCCTCATCTTCTATGAAATCAGGCATTTCTTCATGTTCGTCATCTTCCATTGCTCCAAGGTAGTTGA
Source organism: Lygodium microphyllum (assembly GCF_053477565.2). Lineage (NCBI taxonomy): Eukaryota > Viridiplantae > Streptophyta > Polypodiopsida > Schizaeales > Lygodiaceae > Lygodium > Lygodium microphyllum. The sequence goes on along the minus strand of NC_141143.1, from coordinate 23,249,788 downwards.
TATGGACAGGTGGCTTCTTCGAATGGCAATTTGCTGCTAGATGTCCAGGTTGGTGGCATTTATAACACACTATAGGCTTGGATTTGGTTACGTTGTTTGCAATGGCAAGAAGTCTAGGGATATTAGGATTTGGCTGTGGAATAGGCTTGGGGTTTTGGTTGGTATTGGATGGTAAAGCAGGTGATTTGCCCAATTTTTACGGAAAGATGATGAAGGAAAACGACCTTGATTAAATCTTCTAAAATTTGAGTTGAATTGCTTAGATCCATAGTTACCATTGGCTTGAAATTGCTGTGGACGCTTGTCTCTTCCTCGTAGCTTGTCTTCAGTGTCATGAGCTAATGAAATTGTGTTTTCAAGAGTTGCAGGCTTGAACATATTAACTTCAGGGTAGTAATGCCCAAGTAGTCCAGACATATACTTGCACTTGTGTGTCGCTTCAGGTATGTCTTCAAGCATGCGTAACTAGAGTAATGCATTCCAAAAGCGTTCGGTGTACTGAGGAATAGGCTCACGATCTCATTGCTGAAGAAGATCCCATTGCTTTATGGCTTTTTCATGGAATTGTGGAGGAAGGAAATTCTGCATAAACTTCTTCTTGAAATTCTCCCAGGTAGTGGGACAATCTATACTTTTATGAACCACGGTCTACCAAAGATATGCTCTATCCACTAAATGATTAGTGACACACTTGATTTTATCTTTTTCTGCATATGTTTCCTCATGAAAGTAGTCATCAAACTGACTAATGAATGCAAGAACAGTTTTTCCCTCTCGAGTGCCATTGAAAGTACGAAATTTGAAATTTCTTTTACTTATCTTTGCTTCCTTGCGGATGGATTGAGCTTCGAGAGTCACGTCGATGGTATGTCGAATAAGGTCTTCAGATTGAGGTTCCTCTTTGTCGATAGTCAATCTTTGTAAATTAGCCAATTGAACTTGCAATGCTTGCCTAGCTCATCGTTCTTCATCCAACTGCATCATAATTAAGTCCAGCTTTTTCTCCATCGTAGGTTCAGGTAGGTCGCCTTCAGCCATTAAATCATCCATATGTGATTCCGTCATCCTGGAAAACTCAAAAGACCTCACACTCTCAAAATCAAATTAGCGGGATGAGAGTAGCTCAAGTTCGGGTATACAAGGCTTATATATTTTTGGGTGTGGCTTTCACAATCTTCGTCTTTGACTATTGCGGGATTTATAATCTTTGAAAAATCTGCGTTTTAATCTTCTGCGTATGCTGAAAATGGTTCAGCAAACCTGCGTATGCGAAGAGTACCTTCCAATGAACAACTTTGCAGTTCGGAGTTTCTGCGCAGGAATAGCCCTTCTATGAGTTTTGAACAGAAGTCAGTTTTGACTTCAGGTGACTTGTCTGACTTGCAGAGTTGCAGACTTATGTGACTTGCAGAGTACCAAGACTTGCAGAACTTGGTTGCTTTATCAGACTTGCAGAACTTGAACTTGGAAGACTTGCAGTACTTTTGCTGAGTTTGTGAGGCTTATGTGATTTGGAGCTTTAGTAACTAAGCTTTTAAGCTTAGTAAGTAAAAAGGTGAAATCGTGAGGGGAGGGGGGGGGCGTTTTTCAGCCCGGCAGAAATTTCGCAGCCATCTTCTTATACCAGGCGTTGACGATTTGTTTAGTTTAAGCTTTTTAAGCTTAAACCAAGCTTATTAAGCTTATGAAGCTTGATTAAGCTTTAAAACTTTTGAGATTATGAGAGCTTATCTCTGTTTCTTGATGACTTGATGTAGGAGATATCCACGTGGTCCTCCGCTGCTGTAGACTGGTCCTTCGTGATTTGATGACGGAAACAGAGGTTCTTGATCGCCAAGAATCCACCCGTATCGACCATTCGCAACGAGATTGACCGTAGAGCTCGATCGTTCCAGGAGCTCCACCTTCGCACAAGATGGATAGCGATTGGAAGCTCTTGATCTCAACTTCGCTCTGATACCACTGGTGCGCAGATTGGATGCTGTACGCTCGCGTAGTGAATGCCGAAAGGTCCCCAAGAACAAAAGAACTCTACTTTTTGCACAAAACTCAAGATAAAAAGCATGCACGACATGAACAAGAGACCAATTGGGTGCAATCTCCCCCCGTGCCTTGTGTGAGCGCTCCACAAAGCATGTATTTTATGTATTAATCATCTTCAAGCTCAAATAATAGCCCAAATTACAAAATAGCAAGCTTTTAGCTTTTGAGTTTGCTTTAGCACAAAATAGAAATAAAGCTAATGAGCGGTGCCCAAAGAGTCTGGCATACCCAATACAATGTCCAAGTACAAATAACATAATCGTGCGCCCATGCACATACAAAATAATAAATAAATATCCAACGCCTCAATAAATAGGCGTGACAAATATAGGCGCCATGCCTAAGGTATGCGCCCATCAAAATATAAAAGAAAAATCGAATACTCGCTATCCTCTAATGCTTTCCTCCGCCACTGCTGCTATCTCTACACATTAACTGAAGCATTCGCAATCGTTAGTAAAATAATACAATTAAACCGACAAAAGTGAATACCTAGCAGTCTTCAGCTACATAAATAAATCAACTGGTTAGAAATCAATCCTAACCTTAATTTATTACGAGTGCGCACTCTAAACTCATAAACGTTTATTAATTTAATATGCATTTTGCGGAATCACCCGCTATGGAATCACCCATGTACACACTAAATTAATGAAACGCCCGAAGAGGGTAAGCAGAGCAGGGAACAATAGCTCAAAATGTGCCCAAAATTTGCGGGTTATTCCCTAGGATCTCTTTTTGGCTGTGCCCCTCCACAAGGGTATTGCCCTTGGTCAGCCCTTGGTCAAGGGGCAAGTGGGGAAGGCTCCTGGGACTTCAGATGGACACTCCCATCGCTGCTCTAGGGGAAAGAAGAGCTCGTATCTACTATGTGTTTATGTTAGCTTGCTTGGGAGAGGAGAGAAAGGGGTTGAAGCAAAAAGTAGCTGAGTTTTTGTTCTGATGATTGCCATTTCAAGTCCCATTAGCTGTAATCTTTATTTTTCGATTATGTTTTATTAGATTTTGTCCTACACAACACTCATTTTTTGATCACCTTAGTTGTTCTAGCGATTGTGTCATATGAACTCGAACCAAGTGCACTTTGTGATGTGTTTTGGCTCTCTCTCTCTCTCTCTCTCTCTCTCTCTCTCTCTCTCTTTCTCTCTCTCTCTCTCTCTCTCTCTCTCTCTCTCTAGATATGGCATCCAAAGATATATGCATGGATACATTTCAATCAAACCTCTTACGAGCATATCAAGCAAAACATCAAAGCAAGGGAGGAAATGGCAAACTTGCTTATTACTATATGCATATCTATCCTTCATGTTGGGAATCCTACATACAGGCAGAGGCACACATGGAGCCATACATAGCCAACTTGCTCTCACTGGTATTTAGACAGAGTATTGCACGACTTCAAACTTGATCGCACACTTTACTTCGAGCTCGATCACACACTTTATTGATCGAGATAAGTGCATGGAGTGGACATGCAAGAGAGACGAGGTTATGGAAGCTGTGTGGACTATAGAGTGTAGAATTAGAGGAGCACATGATTATGATATGCTCAACATATGCACATATACAGGCTGGCTTTGATATCCCTTTAAAGGGGCCACTTCACCAATTTCTGACCACTACTCCTATATCAAAGTTAGGGGCTCTCATCACCCATATGCTATGTTTTTGGGAGAACCACGCTGCATAGATAGTTCTTTCACCATAGCTACCCTTTTCTACCATGGGGGAGGAGAATTGTTGTATATCCAGAAAGGTCCCATGGGTCATAATTTGGCCTTGCATGGATGATAATAAACTACTCTACTCTAATCTCTCTCCTTTTCTGCACCTTCATGTTCTCTAGGGGGAGGGGTTGTGTCAAGCCGCCACAATCTATAGGGGATAATGATATCAAATAAGACAAAATATTGAATGCAATTAACACCAAGAAGAATCTCTGTGTATTATGAAATAAGACCACTGTACAATCCAAGAATCCTCAAGTTTAATACCGTGATACAATGAACTAAATCACAGCATAAACCATGATAAGAAACCGAATTTTATACATTGAAACTCTTCAAAGTGGGAGTCTCGAATCCTTCTTGGGATCAAATGAACCTGAGGTGTGAGTGTGCTCTTCTATCCTTTCTCTTTAGACATATGTCTTCTCTAGGAATTTTGCCCAAGCCTTCTTAAATCTCTCTTTCCTCTATTGATAATGGTTGTGAATAGTTTACTTTAGATGTATCCCTATTTATGCTTTCATGCTTTTGTCTTTTCATCGTCTTGAAGGTTGATATGAACGACTGTTTGAAATAATAGTTGTTCACACCTTGACATGACGACTCGTATTGTTTTTTTGCAATTCATTGTTACCATTTCAAGGATAATGACAATGAGGGGTAAGGGTTTCCCAACTCTTCATTGGAAGCCTTGTAATTTTGCAAAGGAGGGGAAAGAGATAGAGAGAATAAAATGAGAGAGAGAAAATAATAAGAAGAAGAAGAGAAAGAATTTGAACATAGAGAGAGAATTATAGAGAGAGAAAATTTAAAAGAAAGAGAAAAGAAAAAAATTAAAAAGAGGAAAAAAAAGGGAAAAAAGAGGAGAGAAGAAAAAGAGAGAAGAGGGGAGAG